>NC_134089.1:6417517-6517092 GCF_000715075.1 Nicotiana tabacum
TTAAGTTTAGGGTTTAAAACCCTAATGCTGACTGAAAGGAAAAGTTCAGTTTAGGGTTTAAAACCCTAATGCTGACTGAAAGGAAAAAGTTCAGTTTAGGGTTAAAAACCTTAATGCTGACTAAAGGGAAAGAGTTCAGTTTAGTGTTTAAAACCATAATGCTGACTGAAAGAAAAAGTTCAGTTTAGGGTTTTAAAACCCTAATGCTGACTAAAGGGAAAGAGTTCAGTTTAGGGTTAAAAACCTTAATGCTGACTAAAGGGAAAGAGTTCAGTTTAGGGTTTAAAACCATAATGCTGACTGAAAGAAAAAGTTCAGTTTAGGGTTTTAAAACCCTAATGCTGACTAAAGGGAAAGAGTTCAGTTTAGGGTTTAAAACCCTAATGCTGACTAAAGGGAAAGAGTTCAGTTTAGGGTTTAAAACCATAATGCTGACTGAAAGAAAAAGTTCAGTTTAGGGTTTTAAAACCCTAATGCTGACTAAAGGGAAAGAGTTCAGTTTAGGGTTTAAAACCCTAATGCTGACTGAAAGGAAAAGTTCAGTTTAGGGTTTTAAAACCCTAATGCTGACTAAAGGGAAAGAGTTCAGTTTAGGGTTTAAAACCCTAATGCTGACTGAAAGGAAAAGTTCAGTTTAGGGTTTAAAACCCTAATGCTGACTAAAGGGAAAGAGTTCAGTTTAGGGTTTAAAACCCTAATGCTGACTGAAAGGAAAAGTTCAGTTTAGGGTTTTAAAACCCTAATGCTGACTGAAAGGAAAGAGTTCAGTTTAGGGTTTAAAACCCTAATGCTGACTGAAAGGAAAAGTTCAGTTTAGGGTTTAAAACCCTAATGCTGACTGAAAGGAAAAAGTTCAGTTTAGGGTTTTAAAACCCTAATGCTGACTAAAGGGAAAGAGTTCAGTTTATGGTTTAAACCCCTAATGCTGACTGAAAGGAAAAGTTCAGTTTAGGGTTTAAAACCCTAATGCTGACTAAAGGGAAAGAGTTCAGTTTAGGGTTTAAAACCCTAATGCTGACTGAAAGGAAAAGTTCAGTTTAGGGTTTAAAACCCTAATGCTGACTGAAAGGAAAAAGTTCAGTTTAGGGTTTAAAACCCTAATGCTGACTAAAGGGAAAAGAGTTCAGTTTAGTGTTTAAAACCCTAATGCTGACTGAAAGGAAAAGATTCAGTTTAGGGTTTAAAACCCTAATGCTGTCTAAAGGGAAAGAGTTCAGTTTAGGGTTTAAAACCATAATGCTGACTGAAAGGAAAAGTTTAGGGTTTAAAACCATGCAAGGGAAAGTGTTCAATTTAGGGTTTAAAACCCTAATGCTGACTGAAAGGAAAAAGTTCAGTTTAGGGTTTAAAACCCTAATGCTGACTAAAGGGAAAGAGTTCAGTTTAGGGTTTAAAACCCTAATGCTTACTGAAAGGAAAAGTTCAGTTTAGGGTTTAAAACCCTAATGCTGACTAAAGGGAAAGAGTTCAGTTTAGGGTTTAAAACCCTAATGCTGACTGAAAGGAAAAGTTCAGTTTAGGGTTTTAAAACCCTAATGTTGACTAAAGGGAAAGAGTTCAGTTTAGGGTTTAAAACCCTAATGCTGACTGAAAGGAAAAAGTTCAGTTTAGGGTTTAAAACCCTAATGCTGACTAAAGGGAAAGAGTTAAGTTTAGGGTTTAAAACCCTAATGCTGACTGAAAGGAAAAGTTCAGTTTAGGGTTTAAAACCCTAATGCTGACTGAAAGGAAAAAGTTCAGTTTAGGGTTAAAAACTTTAATGCTGACTAAAGGGAAAGAGTTCAGTTTAGTGTTTAAAACCATAATGCTGACTGAAAGAAAAAGTTCAGTTTAGGGTTTTAAAACCCTAATGCTGACTAAAGGGAAAGAGTTCAGTTTAGGGTTTAAAACCCTAATACTGACTGAAAGGAAAAGTTCAGTTTAGGGTTTTAAAACCCTAATGCTGACTAAAGGGAAAGAGTTCAGTTTAGGGTTTAAAACCCTAATGCTGACTGAAAGGAAAAGTTCAGTTTAGGGTTTAAAAACCTAATGCTGACTAAAGGGAAAGAGTTCAGTTTAGGGTTTAAAACCATAATGCTGACTGAAAGAAAAAGTTCAGTTTATGGTTTTAAAACCCTAATGCTGACTAAAGGGAAAGAGTTCAGTTTAGGGTTTAAAACCCTAATGCTGACTGAAAGCAAAATTTCAGTTTAGGGTTTTAAAACCCTAATGCTGACTAAAGGGAAAGAGTTCAGTTTAGGGTTTAAAACCCTAATGCTTACTGAAAGGAAAAGTTTAGTTTAGGGATTAAAACCCTAATGCTGACTAAAGGGAAAGAGTTCAGTTTAGGGTTTAAAACCCTAATGCTGACTGAAAGGAAAGAGTTCAGTTTAGGGTTTAAAACCCTAATGCTGACTAAAGGGAAAGAGTTCAGTTTAGGGTTTAAAACCCTAATGCTGACTGAAAGGAAAAGTTCAGTTTAGGGTTTAAAACCCTAATGCTGACTGAAAGGAAAAAGTTCAGTATAGGGTTTTAAAACCCTAATGCTGACTAAAGGGAAAGAGTTCAGTTTATGGTTTAAACCCCTAATGCTGACTGAAAGGAAAAAGTTCAGTTTAGGGTTTAAAACCCTAATGCTGACTAAAGGGAAAGAGTTCAGTTTAGGGTTTAAAACCCTAATGCTGACTGAAAGGAAAAGTTCAGTTTAGGGTTTAAAACCCTAATGCTGACTGAAAGGAAAAAGTTCAGTTTAGGGTTTAAAACCCTAATGCTGACTAAAGGGAAAGAGTTCAGTTTAGTGTTTAAAACCCTAATGCTGACTGAAAGGAAAAGATTCAGTTTAGGGTTTAAAACCCTAATGCTGTCTAAAGGGAAAGAGTTCAGTTTAGGGTTTAAAACCATAATGCTGACTGAAAGGAAAAGTTTAGGGTTTAAAACCATGCAAGGGAAAGTGTTCAATTTAGGGTTTAAAACCCTAATGCTGACTGAAAGGAAAAAGTTCAGTTTAGGGTTTAAAACCCTAATGCTGACTGAAGGGAAAGAGTTCAGTTTAGGGTTTAAAACCCTAATGCTTACTGAGAGGAAAAGTTCAGTTTAGGGTTTAAAACCCTAATGCTGACTAAAGGGAAAGAGTTCAGTTTAGGGTTTAAATCCCTAATGCTGACTGAAAGGAAAAAGTTTAGTTTAGGGTTTTAAAACCCTAATGTTGACTAAAGGGAAAGAGTTCAGTTTATGGTTTAAACCCTTAATGCTGACTGAAAGGAAAAAGTTCAGTTTAGGGTTTAAAACCCTAATGCTGACTAAAGGGAAAGAGTTAAGTTTAGGGTTTAAAACCCTAATGCTGACTGAATGGAAAAGTTCAGTTTAGGGTTTAAAACCCTAATGCTGACTGAAAGGAAAAAGTTCAGTTTAGGGTTAAAAACCTTAATGCTGACTAAAGGGAAAGAGTTCAGTTTAGTGTTTAAAACCCTAATGCTGACTGAAAGGAAAAAGTTCAGTTTAGGGTTTAAAACCCTAATGCTGACTAAAGGGAAAGAGTTCAGTTTAGGGTTTAAAACCATAATGCTGACTGAAAGAAAAAGTTCAGTTTAGGGTTTTAAAACCCTAATGCTGACTAAAGGGAAAGAGTTCAGTTTAGGGTTTAAAACCCTAATGCTGACTGAAAGGAAAATTTCAGTTTAGGGTTTTAAAACCCTAATGCTGACTAAAGGGAAAGAGTTCAGTTTAGGGTTTAAAACCCTAATGCTGACTGAAAGGAAAAGTTCAGTTTAGGGTTTTAAAACCCTAATGCTGACTAAAGGGAAAGAGTTCAGTTTAGGGTTTAAAACCCTAATGCTGACTGAAAGGAAAAAGTTCAGTTTAGGGTTTTAAAACCCTAATGCTGACTAAAGGGAAAGAGTTCAGTTTAGGGTTTAAAACCCTAATGCTGACTGAAAGGAAAAGTTCAGTTTAGGGTTTAAAACCCTAATGCTGACTGAAAGGAAAAAGTTCAGTTTAGGGTTTTAAAACCCTAATGCTGACTAAAGGGAAAGAGTTCAGTTTATGGTTTAAAACCCCTAATGCTGACTGAAAGGAAAAAGTTCAGTTTAGGGTTTAAAACCCTAATGCCGACTAAAGGGAAAGAGTTCAGTTTAGGGTTTAAAACCCTAATGCTGACTGAAAGGAAAAGTTCAGTTTAGGGTTTAAAACCCTAATGCTGACTGAAAGGAAAAAGTTCAGTTTATGGTTTAAAACCCTAATGCTGACTAAAGGGAAAGAGTTCAGTTTAGTGTTTAAAACCCTAATGCTGACTGAAAGGAAAAGATTCAGTTTAGGGTTTAAAACCCTAATGCTGTCTAAAGGGAAAGAGTTCAGTTTAGGGTTTAAAACCATAATGCTGACTGAAAGGAAAAGTTTAGGGTTTAAAACCATGCAAGGGAAAGTGTTCAATTTAGGGTTTAAAACCCTAATGCTGACTGAAAGGAAAAAGTTCAGTTTAGGGTTTAAAACCCTAATGCTGACTGAGGGGAAAGAGTTCAGTTTAGGGTTTAAAACCCTAATGCTTACTGAGAGGAAAAGTTCAGTTTAGGGTTTAAAACCCTAATGCTGACTAAAGGGAAAGAGTTCAGTTTAGGGTTTAAAACCCTAATGCTGACTTAAAGGAAAAAGTTTAGTTTAGGGTTTTAAAACCCTAATGTTGACTAAAGGGAAAGAGTTCAGTTTATGGTTTAAACCCTTAATGCTGACTGAAAGGAAAAAGTTCAGTTTAGGGTTTAAAACCCTAATGCTGACTAAAGGGAAAGAGTTAAGTTTAGGGTTTAAAACCCTAATGCTGACTGAAAGGAAAAGTTCAGTTTAGGGTTTAAACCCTAATGCTGACTGAAAGGAAAAAGTTCAGTTTAGGGTTAAAAACCTTAATGCTGACTAAAGGGAAAGAGTTCAGTTTAGTGTTTAAAACCCTAATGCTGACTGAAAGGAAAAGGTTAAGTTTAGGGTTTAAAACCCTAATGCTGTCTAAAGGGAAAGAGTTCAGTTTAGGGTTTAAAACCATAATGCTGACTGAAAGGAAAAGTTTAGGGTTTAAAACCATGCAAGGGAAAGTGTTCAATTTAGGGTTTAAAACCCTAATGCTGACTGAAAGGAAAAAGTTCAGTTTAGGGTTTAAAACCCTAATGCTGACTGAAGGGAAAGAGTTCAGTTTAGGTTTTAAAACCCTAATGCTTACTGAAAGGAAAAGTTTAGTTTAGGGTTTAAAACCCTAATGCTGACTAAAGGGAAAGAGTTCAGTTTACGGTTTAAAACCCTAATGCTGACTGAAAGGAAAAGTTCAGTTTAGGGTTTAAAACCCTAATGTTGACTGAAAGGAAAAAGTTCAGTTTAGGGTTTAAAACCCTAATGCTGACTAAAAGGAAAAAGTTCAGTTTAGGGTTTTAAAACCCTAATGCTGACTAAAGGGAAAGAGTTCAGTTTATGGTTTAAACCCCTAATGCTGACTGAAAGGAAAAAGTTCAGTTTAGGGTTTAAAACCCTAATGCTGACTAAAGGGAAAAAGTTCAGTTTAGGGTTTAAAACCCTAATGCTGACTGAAAGGAAAAGTTCAATTTAGGGTTTAAAACCCTAATGCTGACTGAAAGGAAAAAGTTCAGTTTAGGGTTTAAAACCCTAATGCTGACTAAAGGGAAAGAGTTCAGTTTAGTGTTTAAAACCATAATGCTGACTGAAAGGAAAAGGTTCAGTTTAGGGTTTAAAACTGTAATGCTGTCTAAAGGGAAAGAGTTCAGTTTAGGGTTTAAAACCATAATGCTGACTGAAAGGAAAAGTTTAGGGTTTAAAACCATGCAAGGGAAAGAAAGGGAAAGAGTTCAGTTTAGGGTTTAAAACCCTAATGCTGACTGAAAGGAAAAGTTCAGTTTAGGGTTTAAAACCCTAATGCTGACTAAAGGGAAAGAGTTCAGTTTAGGGTTTAAAACCATAATGCTGACTGAAAGGAAAAGTTCAGTTTAGGGTTTTAAAACCCTAATGCTGACTAAAGGGAAAGAGTTCAGTTTAGGGTTTAAAACCCTAATGCTGACTGAAAGGGAAAATTTCAGTTTAGGGTTTTAAAACCCTAATGCTGACTAAAGGGAAAGAGTTCAGTTTAGGGTTTAAAACCCTAATGCTGACTGAAAGGAAAAAGTTTAGTTTAGGGTTTAAAACCCTAATGCTGACTAAAGGGAAAGAGTTCAGTTTAGGGTTCAAAACCCTAATGCTGACTGAAAGGAAAAGTTCAGTTTAGGGTTTTAAAACCCTAATACTGACTAAAGGGAAAGAGTTCAGTTTAGGGTTTAAAACCCTAATGCTGACTGAAAGGAAAAGTTCAGTTTAGGGTTTAAAACCCTAATGCTGACTGAAAGGAAAAAGTTCAGTTTAGGGTTTTAAAACCCTAATGCTGACTAAAGGGAAAGAGTGCAGTTTATGGTTTAAACCCTTAATGCTGACTGAAAGGAAAAAGTTCAGTTTAGGGTTTAAAACCCTAATGCTGACTAAAGGGAAAGAGTTCAGTTTAGGGTTTAAAACCCTAATGCTGACTGAAAGGAAAAAGTTCAGTTTAGGGTTTAAAACCCTAATGCTGACTGAAAGGAAAAAGTTCAGTTTAGGGTTTAAAACCCTAATGCTGACTAAAGGGAAAAAGTTCAGTTTAGGGTTTAAAACCCTAATGCTGACTGAAAGGAAAAGTTCAGTTTAGGGTTTAAAACCCTAATGCTGACTGAAAGGAAAAGTTCAGTTTAGGGTTTAAAACCCTAATGCTGACTGAAAGGAAAAAGTTTAGTTTAGGGTTTTAAAACCCTAATGCTGACTAAAGGGAAAGAGTTCAGTTTAGGGTTTAAAACCCTAATGCTGACTGAAAGGAAAAAGTTCAGTTTAGGGTTTAAAACCCTAATGCTGACTAAAGGGAAAGAGTTCAGTTTAGGGTTTAAAACCCTAATGCTGACTGAAAGGAAAAGTTCAGTTTAGGGTTTTAAAACCCTAATGCTGACTAAAGGGAAAGAGTTCAGTTTAGGGTTTTAAAACCCTAATGCTGACTAAAGGGAAAGAGTTCAGTTTAGGGTTTAAAACCCTAATGCTGACTGAAAGGAAAAGTTCAGTTTAGGGTTTAAAACCCTAATGCTGACTGAAAGGAAAAGTTCAGTTTAGGGTTTTAAAACCCTAATGCTGACTAAAGGGAAAGAGTTCAGTTTAGGGTTTAAAACCCTAATGCTGACTGAAAGGAAAAGTTCAGTTTAGGGTTTTAAAACCCTAATGCTGACTAAAGGGAAAGAGTTCAGTTTAGGGTTTAAAACCCTAATGCTGACTAAAGGGAAAGAGTTCAGTTTAGGGTTTAAAACCCTAATGCTGACTGAAAGGAAAAGTTTAGTTTAGGGATTAAAACCCTAATGCTGACTAAAGGGAAAGAGTTCAGTTTAGGGTTCAAAACCCTAATGCTGACTGAAAGGAAAAGTTCAGTTTAGGGTTTTAAAACCCTAATACTGACTAAAGGGAAAGAGTTCAGTTTAGGGTTTAAAACCCTAATGCTGACTGAAAGGAAAAGTTCAGTTTAGGGTTTAAAACCCTAATGCTGACTGAAAGGAAAAAGTTCAGTTTAGGGTTTTAAAACCCTAATGCTGACTAAAGGGAAAGACTTCAGTTTATGGTTTAAACCCCTAATGCTGACTGAAAGGAAAAAGTTCAGTTTAGGGTTTAAAACCCTAATGCTGACTAAAGGGAAAGAGTTCAGTTTAGGGTTTAAAACCCTAATGCTGACTGAAAGGAAAAGTTCAGTTTAGGGTTTATAACCCTAATGCTGACTGAAAGGAAAAAGTTCAGTTTAGGGTTTAAAACCTTAATGCTGACTAAAGGGAAAGAGTTCAGTTTAGTGTTTAAAACCCTAATGCTGACTGAAAGGAAAAGGTTCAGTTTAGGGTTTAAAACCCTAATGCTGTCTAAAGGGAAAGAGTTCAGTTTAGGGTTTAAAACCATAATGCTGACTGAAAGGAAAAGTTTAGGGTTTAAAACCATGCAAGGGAAAGTGTTCAATTTAGGGTTTAAAACCCTAATGCTGACTGAGGGGAAAGAGTTTAGTTTAGGGTTTAAAACCCTAATGCTTACTGAAAGGAAAAGTTCAGTTTAGGGTTTAAAACCATAATGCTGACTAAATGGAAAAAGTTCAGTTTAGGGTTTAAAAACCCTAATGCTGACTGAAAGGAAAAGTTCAGTTTAGGGTTTAAAACCCTAATGCTGACTAAAGGGAAAGAGTTCAGTTTAGGGTTTAAAACCCTAATGCTGACTGAAAGGAAAAAGTTCAGTTTAGGGTTTAAAACCCTAATGCTGACTGAAAGGAAAAGAGTTCAGTTTAGGGTTTAAAACCCTAATGCTGACTAAAGGGAAAGAGTTCAGTTTAGGGTTTAAAACCCTAATGCTGACTGAAAGGAAAAGTTCAGTTTAGGGTTTAAAACCCTAATGCTGACTAAAGGGAAAGAGTTCAGTTTAGGGTTTAAAACCCTAATGCTGACTGAAAGGAAAAAGTTCAGTTTAGGGTTTTAAAACCCTAATGTTGACTAAAGGGAAAGAGTTCAGTTTATGGTTTAAACCCCTAATGCTGACTGAAAGGAAAAAGTTCAGTTTAGGGTTTTAAAACCCTAATGCTGACTAAAGGGAAAGAGTTTAGATTAGGGTTTAAAAACCCTAATGCTGACTAAAGGGAAAGAGTTCAGTTTAGGGTTTAAAACCCTAATGCTGACTGAAAGGAAAAGTTCAGTTTAGGGTTTTAAAACCCTAATGCTGACTAAAGGGAAAGAGTTCAGTTTAGGGTTTAAAACCCTAATGCTGACTGAAAGGAAAATTTCAGTTTAGGGTTTTAAAACCCTAATGCTGACTAAAGGGAAAGAGTTCAGTTTAGGGTTTAAAACCCTAATGCTTACTGAAAGGAAAAGTTTAGTTTAGGGATTAAAACCCTAATGCTGACTAAAGGGAAAGAGTTCATTTTAGGGTTCAAAACCCTAATGCTGACTGAAAGGAAAAGTTCAGTTTAGGGTTTTAAAACCCTAATACTGACTAAAGGGAAAGAGTTCAGTTTAGGGTTTAAAACCCTAATGCTGACTGAAAGGAAAAGTTCAGTTTAGGGTTTAAAACCCTAATGCTGACTGAAAGGAAAAAGTTCAGTTTAGGGTTTTAAAACCCTAATGCTGACTAAAGGGAAAGAGTGCAGTTTATGGTTTAAACCCTTAATGCTGACTGAAAGGAAAAAGTTCAGTTTAGGGTTTAAAACCCTAATGCTGACTAAAGGGAAAGAGTTCAGTTTAGGGTTTAAAACCCTAATGCTGACTGAAAGGAAAAGTTCAGTTTAGGGTTTAAAACCCTAATGTTGACTGAAAGGAAAAGTTCAGTTTAGGGTTTAAAACCCTAATGCTGACTAAAAGGAAAAAGTTCAGTTTAGGGTTTTAAAACCCTAATGCTGACTAAAGGGAAAGAGTTCAGTTTATGGTTTAAACCCCAAATGCTGACTGAAAGGAAAAAGTTCAGTTTAGGGTTTAAAACCCTAATGCTGACTAAAGGGAAAAAGTTTAGTTTAGGGTTTAAAACCCTAATGCTGACTGAAAGGAAAAGTTCAATTTAGGGTTTAAAACCCTAATGCTGACTGAAAGGAAAAAGTTCAGTTTAGGGTTTAAAACCCTAATGCTGACTAAAGGGAAAGAGTTCAGTTTAGTGTTTAAAACCATAATGCTGACTGAAAGAAAAAGTTCAGTTTAGGGTTTTAAAACCCTAATGCTGACTAAAGGGAAAGAGTTCAGTTTAGGGTTAAAAACCTTAATGCTGACTAAAGGGAAAGAGTTCAGTTTAGGGTTTAAAACCATAATGCTGACTGAAAGAAAAAGTTCAGTTTAGGGTTTTAAAACCCTAATGCTGACTAAAGGGAAAGAGTTTAGATTAGGGTTTAAAAACCTAATGCTGACTAAAGGGAAAAAGTTCAGTTTAGGGTTTAAAACCATAATGCTGACTGAAAGAAAAAGTTCAGTTTAGGGTTTTAAAACCCTAATGCTGACTAAAGGGAAAGAGTTCAGTTTAGGGTTTAAAACCCTAATGCTGACTGAAAGGAAAATTTCAGTTTAGGGTTTTAAAACCCTAATGCTGACTAAAGGGAAAGAGTTCAGTTTAGGGTTTAAAACCCTAATGCTTACTGAAAGGAAAAGTTTAGTTTAGGGATTAAAACCCTAATGCTGACTAAAGGGAAAGAGTTCATTTTAGGGTTCAAAACCCTAATGCTGACTGAAAGGAAAAGTTCAGTTTAGGGTTTTAAAACCCTAATACTGACTAAAGGGAAAGAGTTCAGTTTAGGGTTTAAAACCCTAATGCTGACTGAAAGGAAAAGTTCAGTTTAGGGTTTAAAACCCTAATGCTGACTGAAAGGAAAAGTTCAGTTTAGGGTTTTAAAACCCTAATGCTGACTAAAGGGAAAGACTTCAGTTTATGGTTTAAACCCCTAATGCTGACTGAAAGGAAAAAGTTCAGTTTAGGGTTTAAAACCCTAATGCTGACTAAAGGGAAAGAGTTCAGTTTAGGGTTTAAAACCCTAATGCTGACTGAAAAGGAAAAGTTCAGTTTAGGGTTTATAACCCTAATGCTGACTGAAAGGAAAAAGTTCAGTTTAGGGTTTAAAACCTTAATGCTGACTAAAGGGAAAGAGTTCAGTTTAGTGTTTAAAACCCTAATGCTGACTGAAAGGAAAAGGTTCAGTTTAGGGTTTAAAACCCTAATGCTGTCTAAAGGGAAAGAGTTCAGTTTAGGGTTTAAAACCATAATGCTGACTGAAAGGAAAAGTTTAGGGTTTAAAACCATGCAAGGGAAAGTGTTCAATTTAGGGTTTAAAACCCTAATGCTGACTGAGGGGAAAGAGTTTAGTTTAGGGTTTAAAACCCTAATGCTTACTGAAAGGAAAAGTTCAGTTTAGGGTTTAAAACCATAATGCTGACTAAATGGAAAAAGTTCAGTTTAGGGTTTAAAACCCTAATGCTGACTGAAAGGAAAAGTTCAGTTTAGGGTTTAAAACCCTAATGCTGACTAAAGGGAAAGAGTTCAGTTTAGGGTTTAAAACCCTAATGCTGACAGAAAGAAAAAGTTCAGTTTAGGGTTTAAAACCCCAATGCTGACTGAAAGGAAAAAGTTCAGTTTAGGGTTTAAAACCCTAATGCTGACTAAAGGAAAGAGTTCAGTTTAGGGTTTAAAACCCTAATGCTGACTGAAAGGAAAAGTTCAGTTTAGGGTTTAAAACCCTAATGCTGACTAAAGGGAAAGAGTTCAGTTTAGGGTTTAAAACCCTAATGCTGACTGAAAGGAAAAAGTTCAGTTTAGGGTTTTAAAACCCTAATGTTGACTAAAGGGAAAGAGTTCAGTTTATGGTTTAAACCCCTAATGCTGACTGAAAGGAAAAGTTCAGTTTAGGGTTTAAAACCCTAATGCTGACTAAAGGGAAAGAGTTATGTTTAGGGTTTAAAACCCTAATGCTGACTGAAAGGAAAAGTTCAGTTTAGGGTTTAAAACCCTAATGCTGACTGAAAGGAAAAAGTTCAGTTTAGGGTTAAAAACCTTAATGCTGACTAAAGGGAAAGAGTTCAGTTTAGTGTTTAAAACCCTAATGCTGACTGAAAGGAAAAGGTTCAGTTTAGGGTTTAAAACCCTAATGCTGTCTAAAGGGAAAGAGTTCAGTTTAGGGTTTAAAACCATAATGCTGACTGAAAGGAAAAGTTTAGGGTTTAAAACAATGCAAGGGAAAGTGTTCAATTTAGGGTTTAAAACCCTAATGCTGACTGAAAGGAAAAAGTTCAGTTTAGGGTTTAAAACCCTAATGCTGACTGAAGGGAAAGAGTTCAGTTTAGGGTTTAAAACCCTAATGCTTACTGAAAGGAAAAGTTTAGTTTAGGGTTTAAAACCCTAATGCTGACTAAAGGGAAAGAGTTCAGTTTAGGGTTTAAAACCCTAATGCTGACTGAAAGGAAAAGTTCAGTTTAGGGTTTAAAACCCTAATGTTGACTGAAAGGAAAAAGTTCAGTTTAGGGTTTAAAACCCTAATGCTGACTGAAAGGAAAAGTTCAGTTTAGGGTTTAAAACCCTAATGCTGACTGAAAGGAAAAAGTTTAGTTTAGGGTTTTAAAACCCTAATGCTGACTAAAGGGAAAGAGTTCAGTTTATGGTTTAAACCCCTAATGCTGACTGAAAGGAAAAAGTTCAGTTTAGGGTTTAAAACCCTAATGCTGACTAAAGGGAAAAAGTTCAGTTTAGGGTTTAAAACCCTAATGCTGACTGAAAGGAAAAGTTCAATTTAGGGTTTAAAACCCTAATGCTGACTGAAAGGAAAAAGTTCAGTTTAGGGTTTAAAACCCTAATGCTGACTAAAGGGAAAGAGTTCAGTTTAGTGTTTAAAACCATAATGCTGACTGAAAGAAAAAGTTCAGTTTAGGGTTTTAAAACCCTAATGCTGACTAAAGTGAAAGAGTTCAGTTTAGGGTTAAAAACCTTAATGCTGACTAAAGGGAAAGAGTTCAGTTTAGGGTTTAAATCCATAATGCTGACTGAAAGAAAATGTTCAGTTTAGGGTTTTAAAACCCTAATGCTGACTAAAGGGAAAGAGTTCAGTTTAGGGTTTAAAACCCTAATGCTGACTGAAAGGAAAATTTCAGTTTAGGGTTTTAAAACCCTAATGCTGACTAAAGGGAAAGAGTTCAGTTTAGGGTTTAAAACCCTATGCTGACTAAAGGGAAAGAGTTCAGTTTAGGGTTTAAAACCATAATGCTGACTAAAAGGAAAATTTCAGTTTAGGGTTTTAAAACCCTAATGCTGATTAAAGGGAAAGAGTTCAGTTTAGGGTTTAAAACCCTAATGCTGACTGAAAGGAAAAAGTTCAGTTTAGGGTTTTAAAACCCTAATGCTGACTAAAGGGAAAGAGTTCAGTTTATGGTTTAAACCCCTAATGCTGACTGAAAGGAAAAAGTTCAGTTTAGGGTTTAAAACCCTAATGCTGACTAAAGGGAAAAAGTTCAGTTTAGGGTTTAAAACCCTAATGCTGACTGAAAGGAAAAGTTCAATTTAGGGTTTAAAACCCTAATGCTGACTAAAGGGAAAGAGTTCAGTTTAGGGTTTAAAACCCTAATGCTGACTGAAAGGAAAAAGTTCAGTTTAGGGTTAAAAACCTTAATGCTGACTAAAGGGAAAAAGTTCAGTTTAGTGTTTAAAACCCTAATGCTGACTGAAAGGAAAAGGTTCAGTTTAGGGTTTAAAACCCTAATGCTGTCTAAAGGGAAAGAGTTCAGTTTAGGGTTTAAAACCATAATGCTGACTGAAAGGAAAAGTTTAGGGTTTAAAACCATGCAAGGGAAAGTGTTCAATTTAGGGTTTAAAACCCTAATGCTGACTGAAAGGAAAAAGTTCAGTTTAGGGTTTAAAACCCTAATGCTGACTGAAGGGAAAGAGTTCAGTTTAGGGTTTATAACCCTAATGCTTACTGAAAGGAAAAGTTTAGTTTAGGGTTTAAAACCCTAATGCTGACTAAAGGGAAAGAGTTCAGTTTAGGGTTTAAAACCCTAATGCTAACTGAAAGGAAAAGTTTAGTTTAGGGTTTAAAACCCTAATGTTGACTGAAAGGAAAAGTTCAGTTTAGGGTTTAAAACCCTAATGCTGACTAAAGGAAAAGAGTTCAGTTTAGGGTATAAAACCCTAATGCTGACTGAAAGGAAAAGTTTAGTTTAGGGATTAAAACCCTAATGCTGACTAAAGGGAAAGAGTTCAGTTTAGGGTTCAAAACCCTAATGCTGACTGAAAGGAAAAGATCAGTTTAGGGTTTTAAAACCCTAATACTGACTAAAAGGGAAAGAGTTCAGTTTAGGGTTTAAAACCCTAATGCTGACTGAAAGGAAAAGTTCAGTTTAGGGTTTAAAACCCTAATGCTGACTGAAAGGAAAAAGTTCAGTTTAGGGTTTTAAAACCCTAATGCTGACTAAAGGGAAAGAGTTCAGTTTATGGTTTAAACCCCTAATGCTGACTAAAAGGAAAAAGTTCAGTTTAGGGTTTAAAACCCTAATGTTGACTAAAGGGAAAGAGTTCAGTTTAGGGTTTAAAACCCTAATACTGACTGAAAGGAAAAGTTCAGTTTAGGGTTTAAAACCCTAATGCTGACTGAAAGAAAAAAGTTCAGTTTAGGGTTTAAAATCCTAATGCTGACTAAAGGGAAAGAGTTCAGTTTAGTGTTTAAAACCCTAATGCTGACTGAAAGGAAAAGGTTTAGTTTAGGGTTTAAAACCCTAATGCTGTCTAAAGGGAAAGAGTTCAGTTTAGGGTTAAAAACCTTAATGCTGACTAAAGGGAAAGAGTTCAGTTTAGGGTTTAAAACCATAATGCTGACTGAAAGAAAAAGTTCAGTTTAGGGTTTTAAAACCCTAATGCTGACTAAAGGGAAAGAGTTCAGTTTAGGGTTTAAAACCCTAATGCTGACTAAAGGGAAAGAGTTCAGTTTAGGGTTTAAAACCATAATGCTGACTGAAAGAAAAAGTTCAGTTTAGGGTTTAAAACCCTAATGCTGACTGAAAGGAAAATTTCAGTTTAGGGTTTTAAAACCCTAATGCTGACTAAAGGGAAAGAGTTCAGTTTAGGGTTTAAAACCCTAATGCTGACGGAAAGGAAAAAGTTCAGTTTAGGGTTTAAAACCCTAATGCTGACTATCAGTTTAGGGTTTAAAACCCTAATGCTGACTGAAAGGAAAAAGTTCAGTTTAGGGTTTAAAACCCTAATGCTGACTGAAAGGAAAAAGTTCAGCTTAGGGTTTTAAAACCCTAATGCTGACTGAAAGGAAAAAGTTCAGTTTAGGGTTTTAAAACCCTAATGCTGACTAAAGGGAAAGAGTTCAGTTTAGGGTTTAAAACCCTAATGCTGACTGAAAGGAAAAAGTTCAGTTTAGGGTTAAAAACCTTAATGCTGACTAAAGGGAAAGAGTTCAGTTTAGTGTTTAAAACCCTAATGCTGACTGAAAGGAAAAGGTTCAGTTTAGGGTTTAAAACCCTAATGCTGACTAAAGGGAAAGAGTTCAGTTTATGGTTTAAACCCCTAATGCTGACTGAAAGGAAAAAGTTCAGTTTAGGGTTTAAAACCCTAATACTGACTAAAGGGAAAGAGTTCAGTTTAGGGTTTAAAACCCTAATGCTGACTGAAAGGAAAAGTTCATTTTAGGGTTTAAAACCCTAATGCTGACTGAAAGGAAAAAGTTCAGTTTAGGGTTTAAAACCCTAATGCTGACTGAAAGGGAAAGAGTTCAGTTTAGTGTTTAAAACCCTAATGCTGACTGAAAGGAAAAGGTTCAGTTTAGGGTTTAAAACCCTAATGTTGTCTAAAGGGAAAGAGTTCAGTTTAGGGTTTAAAACCATAATGCTGACTGAAAGGAAAAGTTTAGGGTTTAAAACCATGCAAGGGAAAGTGTTCAATTTAGGGTTTAAAACCCTAATGCTGACTGAAAGGAAAAAGTTCAGTTTAGGGTTTAAAACCCTAATGCTGACTGAGGGGAAAGAGTTCAGTTTAGGGTTTAAAACCCTAATGCTTACTGAAAGGAAAAGTTCAGTTTAGGGTTTAAAACCCTAATGCTGACTAAATGGAAAAAGTTCAGTTTAGGGTTTAAAACCCTAATGCTGACTGAAAGGAAAAGTTCAGTTTAGGGTTTAAAACCCTAATGCTGACTAAAGGGAAAGAGTTCAGTTTAGGGTTTAAAACCCTAATGCTAACTAAAGGGAAAGAGTTCAGTTTAGGGTTTAAAACCCTAATGCTGACTGAAAGGAAAAGTTCAGTTTAGGGTTTTAAAACCCTAATGCTGACTAAAGGGAAAGAGTTCAGTTTAGGGTTTAAAACCCTAATGCTGACTGAAAGGAAGTGTTCAATTTAGGGTTTAAAACCCTAATGCTGATTGAAAGGAAAAAGTTCAGTTTAGGGTTTAAAACCCTAATGCTGACTGAAAGGAAAGAGTTCAGTTTAGGGTTAAAAACCTTAATGCTGACTAAAGGGAAAAAGTTCAGTTTAGTGTTTAAAACCCTAATGCTGACTGAAAGGAAAAGGTTCAGTTTAGGGTTTAAAACCCTAATGCTGTCTAAAGGGAAAGAGTTCAGTTTAGGGTTTAAAACCATAATGCTGACTGAAAGGAAAAGTTTAGGGTTTAAAACCATGCAAGGGAAAGTGTTCAATTTAGGGTTTAAAACCCTAATGCTGACTGAAAGGAAAAAGTTCAGTTTAGGGTTTAAAACCCTAATGCTGACTGAAGGGAAAGAGTTCAGTTTAGGGTTTATAACCCTAATGCTTACTGAAAGGAAAAGTTTAGTTTAGGGTTTAAAACCCTAATGCTGACTAAAGGGAAAGAGTTCAGTTTAGGGTTTAAAACCCTAATGCTAACTGAAAGGAAAAGTTTAGTTTAGGGTTTAAAACCCTAATGTTGACTGAAAGGAAAAGTTCAGTTTAGGGTTTAAAACCCTAATGCTGACTAAAGGAAAAGAGTTCAGTTTAGGGTATAAAACCCTAATGCTGACTGAAAGGAAAAGTTTAGTTTAGGGATTAAAACCCTAATGCTGACTAAAGGGAAAGAGTTCAGTTTAGGGTTCAAAACCCTAATGCTGACTGAAAGGAAAAGATCAGTTTAGGGTTTTAAAACCCTAATACTGACTAAAGGGAAAGAGTTCAGTTTAGGGTTTAAAACCCTAATGCTGACTGAAAGGAAAAGTTCAGTTTAGGGTTTAAAACCCTAATGCTGACTGAAAGGAAAAAGTTCAGTTTAGGGTTTTAAAACCCTAATGCTGACTAAAGGGAAAGAGTTCAGTTTATGGTTTAAACCCCTAATGCTGACTAAAAGGAAAAAGTTCAGTTTAGGGTTTAAAACCCTAATGTTGACTAAAGGGAAAGAGTTCAGTTTAGGGTTTAAAACCCTAATACTGACTGAAAGGAAAAGTTCAGTTTAGGGTTTAAAACCCTAATGCTGACTGAAAGAAAAAAGTTCAGTTTAGGGTTTAAAATCCTAATGCTGACTAAAGGGAAAGAGTTCAGTTTAGTGTTTAAAACCCTAATGCTGACTGAAAGGAAAAGGTTTAGTTTAGGGTTTAAAACCCTAATGCTGTCTAAAGGGAAAGAGTTCAGTTTAGGGTTAAAAACCTTAATGCTGACTAAAGGGAAAGAGTT
The DNA here is from genome assembly GCF_000715075.1 of Nicotiana tabacum. Classification (NCBI taxonomy): domain Eukaryota; kingdom Viridiplantae; phylum Streptophyta; class Magnoliopsida; order Solanales; family Solanaceae; genus Nicotiana; species Nicotiana tabacum. The sequence goes on from NC_134089.1 coordinate 6,434,684, forward strand.
CAGTTTAGGGTTTAAAACCATAATGCTGACTGAAAGAAAAAGTTCAGTTTAGGGTTTTAAAACCCTAATGCTGACTAAAGGGAAAGAGTTCAGTTTAGGGTTTAAAACCCTAATGCTGACTAAAGGGAAAGAGTTCAGTTTAGGGTTTAAAACCATAATGCTGACTGAAAGAAAAAGTTCAGTTTAGGGTTTAAAACCCTAATGCTGACTGAAAGGAAAATTTCAGTTTAGGGTTTTAAAACCCTAATGCTGACTAAAGGGAAAGAGTTCAGTTTAGGGTTTAAAACCCTAATGCTGACGGAAAGGAAAAAGTTCAGTTTAGGGTTTAAAACCCTAATGCTGACTATCAGTTTAGGGTTTAAAACCCTAATGCTGACTGAAAGGAAAAAGTTCAGTTTAGGGTTTAAAACCCTAATGCTGACTGAAAGGAAAAAGTTCAGCTTAGGGTTTTAAAACCCTAATGCTGACTGAAAGGAAAAAGTTCAGTTTAGGGTTTTAAAACCCTAATGCTGACTAAAGGGAAAGAGTTCAGTTTAGGGTTTAAAACCCTAATGCTGACTGAAAGGAAAAAGTTCAGTTTAGGGTTAAAAACCTTAATGCTGACTAAAGGGAAAGAGTTCAGTTTAGTGTTTAAAACCCTAATGCTGACTGAAAGGAAAAGGTTCAGTTTAGGGTTTAAAACCCTAATGCTGACTAAAGGGAAAGAGTTCAGTTTATGGTTTAAACCCCTAATGCTGACTGAAAGGAAAAGTTCAGTTTAGGGTTTAAAACCCTAATACTGACTAAAGGGAAAGAGTTCAGTTTAGGGTTTAAAACCCTAATGCTGACTGAAAGGAAAAGTTCATTTTAGGGTTTAAAACCCTAATGCTGACTGAAAGGAAAAAGTTCAGTTTAGGGTTTAAAACCCTAATGCTGACTGAAAGGGAAAGAGTTCAGTTTAGTGTTTAAAACCCTAATGCTGACTGAAAGGAAAAGGTTCAGTTTAGGGTTTAAAACCCTAATGTTGTCTAAAGGGAAAGAGTTCAGTTTAGGGTTTAAAACCATAATGCTGACTGAAAGGAAAAGTTTAGGGTTTAAAACCATGCAAGGGAAAGTGTTCAATTTAGGGTTTAAAACCCTAATGCTGACTGAAAGGAAAAAGTTCAGTTTAGGGTTTAAAACCCTAATGCTGACTGAGGGGAAAGAGTTCAGTTTAGGGTTTAAAACCCTAATGCTTACTGAAAGGAAAAGTTCAGTTTAGGGTTTAAAACCCTAATGCTGACTAAATGGAAAAAGTTCAGTTTAGGGTTTAAAACCCTAATGCTGACTGAAAGGAAAAGTTCAGTTTAGGGTTTAAAACCCTAATGCTGACTAAAGGGAAAGAGTTCAGTTTAGGGTTTAAAACCCTAATGCTAACTAAAGGGAAAGAGTTCAGTTTAGGGTTTAAAACCCTAATGCTGACTGAAAGGAAAAGTTCAGTTTAGGGTTTTAAAACCCTAATGCTGACTAAAGGGAAAGAGTTCAGTTTAGGGTTTAAAACCCTAATGCTGACTGAAAGGAAGTGTTCAATTTAGGGTTTAAAACCCTAATGCTGATTGAAAGGAAAAAGTTCAGTTTAGGGTTTAAAACCCTAATGCTGACTGAAAGGAAAGAGTTTAGTTTAGGGTTTAAAACCCTAATGCTTACTGAAAGGAAAAGTTCAGTTTAGGGTTTAAAACCCTAATGCTGACTAAATGGAAAAAATTAAGTTTAGGGTTTAAAACCCTAATGCTGACTGAAAGGAAAAGTTCAGTTTGGGGTTTAAAACCCTAATGTTGACTAAAGGGAAAGAGTTCAGTTTAGGTTTTAAAACCCTAATACTGACTAAAGGGAAAGAGTTCAGTTTAGGGTTTAAAACCCTAATGCTGACTGAAAGGAAAAGTTCAGTTTAGGGTTTTAAAACCCTAATGCTGACTAAAGGGAAAGAGTTCAGTTTAGGAATTAAAACCCTAATGCTGACTGAAAGGAAAAGTTCAGTTTAGGGTTCAAAACCCTAATGCTGACTGAAAGGAAAAAGTTCAGTTTAGGGTTTAAAACCCTAATGCTGACTAAAGGGAAAGAGTTTAGTTTAGGGTTTAAAACCCTAATGCTGACTGAAAGGAAAAAGTTTAGTTTAGGGTTTTAAAACCCTAATGTTGACTAAAGGGAAAGAGTTCAGTTTATGGTTTAAACCCCTAATGCTGACTGAAAGGAAAAAGTTCAGTTTAGGGTTTAAAACCCTAATGCTGACTAAAGGGAAAGAGTTCAGTTTAGGGTTTAAAACCCTAATGCTGACTGAAAGGAAAAGTTCAGTTTAGGGTTTAAAACCCTAATGCTAACTGAAAGGAAAAAGTTCAGTTTAGGGTTAAAAACCTTAATGCTGACTAAAAGGAAAAGTTTAGGGTTTAAAACCATGCAAGGGAAAGTGTTCAATTTAGGGTTTAAAACCCTAATGCTGATTGAAAGGAAAAAGTTCAGTTTAGGGTTTAAAACCCTAATGCTGACTAAAGGGAAAGAGTTCAGTTTAGGGTTTAAAACCCTAATGCTAACTGAAAGGAAAAGTTTAGTTTAGGGTTTAAAACCCTAATGTTGACTGAAAGGAAAAGTTCAGTTTAGGGTTTAAAACCCTAATGCTGACTAAAGGGAAAGAGTTCAGTTTAGGGTATAAAACCCTAATGCTGACTGAAAGGAAAAGTTTAGTTTAGAGATTAAAACCCTAATGCTGACTCAAGGGAAAGAGTTCAGTTTAGGGTTCAAAACCCTAATGCTGACTGAAAGGAAAAGATCAGTTTAGGGTTTTAAAACCCTAATACTGACTAAAGGGAAAGAGTTCAGTTTAGGGTTTAAAACCCTAATGCCTGAAAGGAAAAGTTCAGTTTAGGGTTTAAAACCCTAATGCTGACTGAAAGGAAAAAGTTCAGTTTAGGGTTTTAAAACCCTAATGCTGACTAAAGGGAAAGAGTTCAGTTTAGGAATTAAAACCCTAATGCTGACTGAAAGGAAAAGTTCAGTTTAGGGTTTAAAACCCTAATGCTGACTGAAAGGAAAAAGTTCAGTTTAGGGTTTAAAACCCTAATGCTGACTAAAGGGAAAGAGTTCAGTTTAGGGTTTAAAACCCTAATGCTGACTGAAAGGAAAAAGTTTAGTTTAGGGTTTTAAAACCCTAATGTTGACTAAAGGGAAAGAGTTCAGTTTATGGTTTAAACCCCTAATGCTGACTGAAAGGAAAAAGTTCAGTTTAGGGTTTAAAACCCTAATGCTGACTGAAAGGAAAAGTTCAGTTTAGGGTTTAAAACCCTAATGCTGACTGAAAGGAAAAAGTTCAGTTTAGGGTTTAAAACCATAATGCTGACTAAAGAGAAAGAGTTCAGTTTAGTGTTTAAAACCCTAATGCTGACTTAAAGGAAAAGGTTCAGTTTAGGGTTTAAAACCCTAATGCTGTCTAAAGGGAAAGAGTTCAGTTTAGGGTTTAAAACCATAATGCTGACTGGAAGGAAAAGTTTAGGGTTTAAAACCATGCAAGGGAAAGTGTTCAATTTAGGGTTTAAAACCCTAATGCTGACTGAAAGGAAAAAGTTCAGTTTAGGGTTTAAAACCCTAATGCTGACTGAAGGGAAAGAGTTCAGTTTAGGGTTTAAAACCCTAATGCTTACTGAAAGGAAAAGTTTAGTTTAGGGTTTAAAACCCTAATGCTGACTAAAGGGAAAGAGTTCAGTTTAGGGTTTAAAACCCTAATGCTGACTGAAAGGAAAAGTTCAGTTTAGGGTTTAAAACCCTAATGTTGACTGAAAGGAAAAGTTCAGTTTAGGGTTTAAAACCCTAATGCTGACTAAAGGGAAAGAGTTCAGTTTAGGGTTTAAAACCCTAATGCTGACTGAAAGGAAAAGTTTAGTTTAGGGATTAAAACCCTAATGCTGACTAAAGGGAAAGAGTTCAGTTTAGGGTTCAAAACCCTAATGCTGACTGAAAGGAAAAGATCAGTTTAGGGTTTTAAAACCCTAATACTGACTAAAGGGAAAGAGTTCAGTTTAGGGTTTAAAACCCTAATGCTGACTGAAAGGAAAAGTTCAGTTTAGGGTTTAAAACCCTAATGCTGACTGAAAGGAAAAAGTTCAGTTTAGGGTTTTAAAACCCTAATGCTGACTAAAGGGAAAGAGTTCAATTTAGGGTTTAAACCCCTAATGCTGACTGAAAGGAAAAGTTCAGTTTAGGGTTTAAAACCCTAATGCTGACTAAAGGGAAAGAGTTCAGTTTAGGGTTTAAAACCCTAATGCTGACTGAAAGGAAAAGTTCAGTTTAGGGTTTAAAACCCTAATGTTGACTGAAAGGAAAAGTTCAGTTTAGGGTTTAAAACCCTAATGCTGACTAAAGGGAAAGAGTTCAGTTTAGGGTTTAAAACCCTAATGCTGACTGAAAGGAAAAGTTCAGTTTAGGGTTTAAAACCCTAATGCTGACTGAAAGGAAAAAGTTCAGTTTAGGGTTTAAAACCCTAATGCTGACTAAAGGGAAAGAGTTCAGTTTAGGGTTTAAAACCCTAATGCTGACTGAAAGGAAAAAGTTTAGTTTAGGGTTTTAAAACCCTAATGTTGACTAAAGGGAAAGAGTTCAGTTTATGGTTTAAACCCCTAATGCTGACTGAAAGGAAAAAGTTCAGTTTAGGGTTTAAAACCCTAATGCTGACTAAAGGGAAAGAGTTCAGTTTAGTGTTTAAAACCCTAATGCTGACTGAAAGGAAAAGGTTCAGTTTAGGGTTTAAAACCCTAATGCTGACTGAAAGGAAAAAGTTCAGTTTAGGGTTAGAAACCTTAATGCTGACTAAAGGGAAAGAGTTCAGTTTAGTGTTTAAAACCCTAATGCTGACTGAAAGGAAAAGGTTCAGTTTAGGGTTTAAAACCCTAATGCTGTCTAAAGGGAAAGAGTTCAGTTTAGGGTTTAAAACCCTTATGCTGACTGAAAGGAAAAGATCAGTTTAGGGTTTTAAAACCCTAATACTGACTAAAGGGAAAGAGTTCAGTTTAGGGTTTAAAACCCTAATGCTGACTGAAAGGAAAAGTTCAGTTTAGGGTTTAAAACCCTAATGCTGACTAAAGGGAAAGAGTTCAGTTTAGGGTTTAAAACCCTAATGCTGACTGAAAGGAAAAGTTCAGTTTAGGGTTTAAAACCCTAATGCTGACTGAAAGGAAAAAGTTCAGTTTAGGGTTAAAAACCTTAATGCTGACTAAAGGGAAAGAGTTCAGTTTAGTGTTTAAAACCCTAATGCTGACTGAAAGGAAAAGGTTCAGTTTAGGGTTTAAAACCCTAATGCTGTCTAAAGGGAAAGAGTTCAGTTTAGGGTTTAAAACCCTAATGCTGACTGAAAGGAAAAAGTTTAGTTTAGGGTTTTAAAACCCTAATGTTGACTAAAGGGAAAGAGTTCAGTTTATGGTTTAAACCCCTAATGCTGACTGAAAGGAAAAAGTTCAGTTTAGGGTTTAAAACCCTAATGCTGACTAAAGGGAAAGAGTTCAGTTTAGGGTTTAAAACCCTAATGCTGACTGAAAGGAAAAGTTCAGTTTAAGGTTTAAAACCCTAATGCTGACTGAAAGGAAAAAGTTCAGTTTAGGGTTAAAAACCTTAATGCTGACTAAAGGGAAAGAGTTCAGTTTAGTGTTTAAAACCCTAATGCTGACTGAAAGGAAAAGGTTCAGTTTAGGGTTTAAAACCCTAATGTTGTCTAAAGGGAAAGAGTTCAGTTTAGGGTTTAAAACCCTAATGCTGACTGAAAGGAAAAAGTTTAGTTTAGGGTTTTAAAACCCTAATGTTGACTAAAGGGAAAGAGTTCAGTTTATGGTTTAAACCCCTAATGCTGACTGAAAGGAAAAAGTTCAGTTTAGGGTTTAAAACCCTAATGCTGACTAAAGGGAAAGAGTTTAGTTTAGGGTTTAAAACCCTAATGCTGACTGAAAGGAAAAGTTCAGTTTAGGGTTTAAAACCCTAATGCTGACCGAAAGGAAAAAGTTCAGTTTAGGGTTAAAAACCTTAATGCTGACTAAAGGGAAAGAGTTCAGTTTAGTGTTTAAAACCCTAATGCTGACTGAAACGAAAAGTTCAGTTTAGGGTTTAAAACCCTAATGCTGATTGAAAGGAAAAAGTTCAGTTTAGGGTTTAAAACCCTAATGCTGACTGAAAGGAAAGAGTTCAGTTTAGGGTTTAAAACCCTAATGCTTACTGAAAGGAAAAGTTCAGTTTAGGGTTTAAAACCCTAATGCTGACTAAATGGAAAAAATTCAGTTTAGGGTTTAAAACCCTAATGCTGACTGAAAGGAAAAGTTCAGTTTGGGGTTTAAAACCCTAATGTTGACTAAAGGGAAAGAGTTCAGTTTAGGGTTTAAAACCCTAATACTGACTAAAGGGAAAGAGTTCAGTTTAGGGTTTAAAACCCTAATGCTGACTGAAAGGAAAAGTTCAGTTTAGGGTTTAAAACCCTAATGCTGACTGAAAGGAAAAAGTTCAGTTTAGGGTTTAAAACCCTAATGCTGACTAAAGGGAAAGAGTTCAGTTTAGGGTTTAAAACCCTAATGCTGACTGAAAGGAAAAAGTTTAGTTTAGGGTTTTAAAACCCTAATGTTGACTAAAGGGAAAGAGTTCAGTTTATGGTTTAAACCCCTAATGCTGACTGAAAGGAAAAAGTTCAGTTTAGGGTTTAAAACCCTAATGCTGACTAAAGGGAAAGAGTTCAGTTTAGTGTTTAAAACCCTAATGCTGACTGAAAGGAAAAGGTTCAGTTTAGGGTTTAAAACCCTAATGCTGACTGAAAGGAAAAAGTTCAGTTTAGGGTTAAAAACCTTAATGCTGACTAAAGGGAAAGAGTTCAGTTTAGTGTTTAAAACCCTAATGCTGACTGAAAGGAAAAGGTTCAGTTTAGGGTTTAAAACCCTAATGCTGTCTAAAGGGAAAGAGTTCAGTTTAGGGTTTAAAACCCTAATGCTGACTGAAAGGAAAAGATCAGTTTAGGGTTTTAAAACCCTAATACTGACTAAAGGGAAAGAGTTCAGTTTAGGGTTTAAAACCCTAATGCTGACTGAAAGGAAAAGTTCAGTTTAGGGTTTAAAACCCTAATGCTGACTAAAGGGAAAGAGTTCAGTTTAGGGTTTAAAACCCTAATGCTGACTGAAAGGAAAAGTTCAGTTTAGGGTTTAAAACCCTAATGCTGACTGAAAGGAAAAAGTTCAGTTTAGGGTTAAAAACCTTAATGCTGACTAAAGGGAAAGAGTTCAGTTTAGTGTTTAAAACCCTAATGCTGACTGAAAGGAAAAGGTTCAGTTTAGGGTTTAAAACCCTAATGCTGTCTAAAGGGAAAGAGTTCAGTTTAGGGTTTAAAACCCTAATGCTGACTGAAAGGAAAAAGTTTAGTTTAGGGTTTTAAAACCCTAATGTTGACTAAAGGGAAAGAGTTCAGTTTATGGTTTAAACCCCTAATGCTGACTGAAAGGAAAAAGTTCAGTTTAGGGTTTAAAACCCTAATGCTGACTAAAGGGAAAGAGTTCAGTTTAGGGTTTAAAACCCTAATGCTGACTGAAAGGAAAAGTTCAGTTTAGGGTTTAAAACCCTAATGCTGACTGAAAGGAAAAAGTTCAGTTTAGGGTTAAAAACCTTAATGCTGACTAAAGGGAAAGAGTTCAGTTTAGTGTTTAAAACCCTAATGCTGACTGAAAGGAAAAGGTTCAGTTTAGGGTTTAAAACCCTAATGTTGTCTAAAGGGAAAGATTTCAGTTTAGGGTTTAAAACCCTAATGCTGACTGAAAGGAAAAAGTTTAGTTTAGGGTTTTAAAACCCTAATGTTGACTAAAGGGAAAGAGTTCAGTTTATGGTTTAAACCCCTAATGCTGACTGAAAGGAAAAAGTTCAGTTTAGGGTTTAAAACCCTAATGCTGACTAAAGGGAAAGAGTTTAGTTTAGGGTTTAAAACCCTAATGCTGACTGAAAGGAAAAGTTCAGTTTAGGGTTTAAAACCCTAATGCTGACTGAAAGGAAAAAGTTCAGTTTAGGGTTAAAAACCTTAATGCTGACTAAAGGGAAAGAGTTCAGTTTAGTGTTTAAAACCCTAATGCTGACTGAAAGGAAAAGTTCAGTTTAGGGTTTAAAACCCTAATGCTGATTGAAAGGAAAAAGTTCAGTTTAGGGTTTAAAACCCTAATGCTGACTGAAAGGAAAGAGTTCAGTTTAGGGTTTAAAACCCTAATGCTTACTGAAAGGAAAAGTTCAGTTTAGGGTTTAAAACCCTAATGCTGACTAAATGGAAAAAATTCAGTTTAGGGTTTAAAACCCTAATGCTGACTGAAAGGAAAAGTTCAGTTTGGGGTTTAAAACCCTAATGTTGACTAAAGGGAAAGAGTTCAGTTTAGGGTTTAAAACCCTAATACTGACTAAAGGGAAAGAGTTCAGTTTAGGGTTTAAAACCCTAATGCTGACTGAAAGGAAAAGTTCAGTTTAGGGTTTTAAAACCCTAATGCTGACTAAAGGGAAAGAGTTCAGTTTAGGAATTAAAACCCTAATGCTGACTGAAAGGAAAAGTTCAGTTTAGGGTTTAAAACCCTAATGCTGACTGGAAAGGAAAAAGTTCAGTTTAGGGTTTAAAACCCTAATGCTGACTAAAGGGAAAGAGTTCAGTTTAGGGTTTAAAACCCTAATGCTGACTGAAAGGAAAAAGTTTAGTTTAGGGTTTTAAAACCCTAATGTTGACTAAAGGGAAAGAGTTCAGTTTATGGTTTAAACCCCTAATGCTGACTGAAAGGAAAAAGTTCAGTTTAGGGTTTAAAACCCTAATACTGACTAAAGGGAAAGAGTTCAGTTTAGGGTTTAAAACCCTAATGCTGACTGAAAGGAAAAGTTCAGTTTAGGGTTTAAAACCCTAATGCTGACTGAAAGGAAAAAGTTCAGTTTAGGGTTAAAAACCTTAATGCTGACTAAAGGGAAAGAGTTCAGTTTAGTGTTTAAAACCCTAATGCTGACTGAAAGGAAAAGGTTCAGTTTAGGGTTTAAAACCCTAATGCTGTCTAAAGGGAAAGAGTTTAGTTTAGGGTTTAAAACCCTAATGTTGACTGAAAGGAAAAAGTTCAGTTTAGGGTTTTAAAACCCTAATGCTGACTAAAGGGAAATAGTTCAGTTTATGGTTTAAACCCCTAATGCTGACTGAAAGGAAAAGGTTCAGTTTAGGGTTTAAAACCCTAATGCTGTCTAAAGGGAAAGAGTTCAGTTTAGGGTTTAAAACCCTAATGCTGACTGAAAGGAAAAGTTTAGTTTAGGGTTTTAAAACCCTAATGTTGACTAAAGGGAAAGAGTTCAGTTTATGGTTTAAACCCCTAATGCTGACTGAAAGGAAAAAGTTCAGTTTAGGGTTTAAAACCCTAATGCTGACTAAAGGGAAAGAGTTCAGTTTAGGGTTTAAAACCCTAATGCTGACTGAAAGGAAAAGTTCAGTTTAGGGTTTAAAACCCTAATGCTGACTGAAAGGAAAAAGTTCAGTTTAGGGTTAAAAACCTTAATGCTGACTAAAGGGAAAGAGTTCAGTTTAGTGTTTAAAACCCTAATGCTGACTGAAAGGAAAAGGTTCAGTTTAGGGTTTAAAACCCTAATGCTGTCTAAAGGGAAAGAGTTCAGTTTAGGGTTTAAAACCCTAATGCTGACTGAAAGGAAAAGTTCAGTTTAGGGTTTAAAACCCTAATGCTGACTGAAAGGGAAAGAGTTCAGTTTATGGTTTAAACCCCTAATGTTGACTGAAAGGAAAAAGTTCAGTTTAGGGTTTAAAACCCTAATGCTGACTAAAGGGAAAGAGTTCAGTTTAGGGTTTAAAACCCTAATGCTGACTGAAAGGAAAAGTTCAGTTTAGGGTTTAAAACCCTAATGCTGATTGAAAGGAAAAAGTTCAGTTTAGGGTTTAAAACCCTAATGCTGACTGAAAGGAAAGAGTTCAGTTTAGGGTTTAAAACCCTAATGCTTACTGAAAGGAAAAGTTCAGTTTAGGGTTTAAAACCCTAATGCTGACTAAATGGAAAAAATTCAGTTTAGGGTTTAAAACCCTAATGCTGACTGAAAGGAAAAGTTCAGTTTGGGGTTTAAAACCCTAATGTTGACTAAAGGGAAAGAGTTCAGTTTAGGGTTTAAAACCCTAATACTGACTAAAGGGAAAGAGTTCAGTTTAGGGTTTAAAACCCTAATGCTGACTGAAAGGAAAAGTTCAGTTTAGGGTTTTAAAACCCTAATGCTGACTAAAGGGAAAGAGTTCAGTTTAGGAATTAAAACCCTAATGCTGACTGAAAGGAAAAGTTCAGTTTAGGGTTTAAAACCCTAATGCTGACTGAAAGGAAAAAGTTCAGTTTAGGGTTTAAAACCCTAATGCTGACTAAAGGGAAAGAGTTCAGTTTAGGGTTTAAAACCCTAATGCTGACTGAAAGGAAAAAGTTTAGTTTAGGGTTTTAAAACCCTAATGTTGACTAAAGGGAAAGAGTTCAGTTTATGGTTTAAACCCCTAATGCTGACTGAAAGGAAAAAGTTCAGTTTAGGGTTTAAAACCCTAATGCTGACTAAAGGGAAAGAGTTCAGTTTAGGGTTTAAAACCCTAATGCTGACTGAAAGGAAAAGTTCAGTTTAGGGTTTAAAACCCTAATGCTGACTGAAAGGAAAAAGTTCAGTTTAGGGTTAAAAACCTTAATGCTGACTAAAGGGAAAGAGTTCAGTTTAGTGTTTAAAACCCTAATGCTGACTGAAAGGAAAAGGTTCAGTTTAGGGTTTAAAACCCTAATGCTGTCTAAAGGGAAAGAGTTCAGTTTAGGGTTTAAAACCCTAATGCTGACTGAAAGGAAAAGATCAGTTTAGGGTTTTAAAACCCTAATACTGACTAAAGGGAAAGAGTTCAGTTTAGGGTTTAAAACCCTAATGCTGACTGAAAGGAAAAGTTCAGTTTAGGGTTTAAAACCCTAATGCTGACTAAAGGGAAAGAGTTCAGTTTAGGGTTTAAAACCCTAATGCTGACTGAAAGGAAAAGTTCAGTTTAGGGTTTAAAACCCTAATGCTGACTGAAAGGAAAAAGTTCAGTTTAGGGTTAAAAACCTTAATGCTGTCTAAAGGGAAAGAGTTCAGTTTAGTGTTTAAAACCCTAATGCTGACTGAAAGGAAAAGGTTCAGTTTAGGGTTTAAAACCCTAATGCTGTCTAAAGGGAAAGAGTTCAGTTTATGGTTTAAAACCCTAATGCTGACTGAAAGGAAAAAGTTTAGTTTAGGGTTTTAAAACCCTAATGTTGACTAAAGGGAAAGAGTTCAGTTTATGGTTTAAACCCCTAATGCTGACTGAAAGGAAAAAGTTCAGTTTAGGGTTTAAAACCCTAATGCTGACTAAAGGGAAAGAGTTCAGTTTAGGGTTTAAAACCCTAATGCTGACTGAAAGGAAAAGTTCAGTTTAGGGTTTAAAACCCTAATGCTGACTGAAAGGAAAAAGTTCAGTTTAGGGTTAAAAACCTTAATGCTGACTAAAGGGAAAGAGTTCAGTTTAGTGTTTAAAATCCTAATGCTGACTGAAAGGAAAAGGTTCAGTTTAGGGTTTAAAACCCTAATGCTGTCTAAAGGGAAAGAGTTCAGTTTAGGGTTTAAAACCCTAATGCTGACTGAAAGGAAAAAGTTCAGTTTAGGGTTTTAAAACCCTAATGCTGACTAAAGGGAAAGAGTTTAGTTTAGGGTTTAAAACACTAATGCTGACTGAAAGGAAAAAGTTCAGTTTAGGGTTTAAAACCCTAATGCTGACTGAAAGGAAAAAGTTCAGTTTAGGGTTTTAAAACCCTAATGCTGACTAAAGGGAAAGAGTTCAATTTAGGGTTTAAAACCCTAATGCTGACTGAAAGGAAAAAGTTCAGTTTAGGGTTAAAAACCTTAATGCTGACTAAAGGGAAAGAGTTCAGTTTAGGGTTTAAAACCCTAATGCTGACTGAAAGGAAAAGTTCAGTTTAGGGTTTAAAACCCTAATGCTGTCTAAAGGGAAAGAGTTCAGTTTAGGGTTTAAAACCATAATGCTGACTGAAAGGAAAAGTTTAAGGTTTAAAACCATGCAAGGGAAAGTGTTCAATTTAGGGTTTAAAACCCTAATGCTGACTGAAAGGAAAAAGTTCAGTTTAGGGTTTAAAACCCTAATGCTGACTGAAGGGAAAGAGTTCAGTTTAGGGTTTAAAACCCTAATGCTTACTGAAAGGAAAAGTTCAGTTTAGGGTTTAAAACCCTAATGTTGACTAAAGGGAAAGAGTTCAGTTTAGGGTTTAAAACCCTAATACTGACTGAAAGGAAAAGTTCAGTTTAGGGTTTAAAACCCTAATGTTGACTGAAAGGAAAAAGTTCAGTTTAGGGTTTAAAACCCTAATGCTGACTAAAGGGAAAGAGTTCAGTTTAGGGTTTAAAACCCTAATGCTGACTGAAAGGAAAAGTTCAGTTTAGGGTTTAAAACCCTAATGCTGACTGAAAGGAAAAAGTTCAGTTTAGGGTTTTAAAACCCTAATGCTGACTAAAGGGAAAGAGTTCAGTTTATGGTTTAAACCCCTAATGCTGACTGAAAGGAAAAAGTTCAGTTTAGGGTTTAAAACCCTAATGCTGACTAAAGGGAAAAAGTTCAGTTTAGGGTTTAAAACCCTAATGCTGACTGAAAGGAAAAGTTCAGTTTAGGGTTTAAAACCGTAATGCTGACTGAAGGGAAAAAGTTCAGTTTAGGGTTTAAAACCCTAATGCTGACTAAAGGGAAAGAGTTCAGTTTAGTGTTTAAAACCCTAATGCTGACTGAAAGGAAAAGGTTCAGTTTAGGGTTTAAAACCCTAATGCTGTCTAAAGGGAAAGAGTTCAGTTTAGGGTTTAAAACCATAATGCTGACTGAAAGGAAAAGTTTAGGGTTTAAAACCATGCAAGGGAAAGTGTTCAATTTAGGCTTTAAAACCCTAATGCTGACTGAAAGGAAAAAGTTCAGTTTAGGGTTTAAAACCCTAATGCTGACTGAAGGGAAAGAGTTCAGTTTAGGGTTTAAAACCCTAATGCTTACTGAAAGGAAAAGTTCAGTTTAGGGTTTAAAACCCTAATGCTGACTAAAGGGAAAGAGTTCAGTTTAGGGTTTAAAACCCTAATGCTGACTGAAAGGAAAAGTTCAGTTTAGGGTTTAAAACCCTAATGCTGACTAAAGGGAAAGAGTTCAGTTTAGGGTTTTAAAACCCTAATGCTGACTAAAGGGAAAGAGTTCAGTTTAGGGTTTAAAACCCTAATGCTGACTGAAAGGAAAAAGTTCAGTTTAGGGTTTAAAACCCTAATGCTGACTGAAAGGAAAAAGTTCAGTTTAGGGTTTTAAAACCCTAATGTTAACTAAAGGGAAAGAGTTCAGTTTAGGGTTTAAAACCCTAATGCTGACTGAAAGGAAAAAGTTCAGTTTAGGGTTAAAAACCTTAATGCTAACTAAAGGGAAAGAGTTCAGTTTAGTGTTTAAAACCCTAATGCTGACTGAAAGGAAAAGGTTCAGTTTAGGGTTTAAAACCCTAATGCTGTCTCAAGGGAAAGAGTTCAGTTTAGTGTTTAAAACCCTAATGCTGACTGAAAGGAAAAGGTTCAGTATAGGGTTTAAAACCCTAATGCTGTCTGAAGGGAAAGAGTTCAGTTTAGGGTTTAAAACCATAATAATGACTGAAAGGAAAAGTTTAGGGTTTAAAACCATGCAAGGGAAAGTGTTCAATTTAGGGTTTAAAACCCTATTGCTGACTGAAAGGAAAAAGTTCAGTTTAGGGTTTAAAACCCTAATGCTGACTGAAGGGAAAGAGTTCAGTTTAGGGTTTAAAACCCTAATGCTTACTGTAAGGAAAAGTTCAGTTTAGGGTTTAAAACCTTAATGCTGACTAAAGGGAAAGAGTTCAGTTTAGGGTTTTAAAACCCTAATGCTGACTAAAGGGAAATAGTTCAGTTTAGGGTTTAAAACCCTAATGCTGACTGAAAGGAAAAAGTTCAGTTTAGGGTTTAAAACCCTAATGCTGACTGAAAGGAAAAAGTTCAGTTTAGGGTTTTAAAACCCTAATGTTAACTAAAGGGAAAGAGTTCAGTTTAGGGTTTAAAACCCTAATGCTGACTGAAAGGAAAAAGTTCAGTTTAGGGTTAAAAACCTTAATGCTAACTAAAGGGAAAGAGATCAGTTTAGTGTTTAAAACCCTAATGTTGACTGAAAGGAAAAGGTTCGGTTTAGGGTTTAAAACCTTAATGCTGTCTAAAGGGAAAGAGTTCAGTTTAGGGTTTAAAACCATAATGCTGACTGAAAGGAAAAGTTTAGGGTTTAAAACCATGCAAGGGAAAGTGTTCAATTTAGCGTTTAAAACCCTAATGCTTAATGAAAGGAAAAGTTCAGTTTAGGGTTTAAAACCCTAATGCTGACTAAAGGGAAAGAGTTCAGTTTAGGGTTTTAAACCCTAATGCTGACTGAAAGGAAAAGTTCAGTTTAGGGTTTAAAACCCTAATGCTGACTGAAAGGAAAAAGTTCAGTTTAGGGTTAAAAACCTTAATGCTGACTAAAGGGAAAGAGTTCAGTTTAGTGTTTAAAACCCTAATGCTGACTGAAAGGAAAAGGTTCAGTTTAGGGTTTAAAACCCTAATGCTGTCTGAAGGGAAAGAGTTCAGTTTAGGGTTTAAAACCCTAATGCTGACTGAAAGGAAAAAGTTCAGTTTAGGGTTTTAAAACCCTAATGCTGACTAAAGGGAAAGAGTTTAGTTTAGGGTTTAAAACACTAATGCTGACTGAAAGGAAAAAGTTCAGTTTAGGGTTTAAAACCCTAATGCTGACTGAAAGGAAAAAGTTCAGTTTAGGGTTTTAAAACCCTAATGCTGACTAAAGGGAAAGAGTTCAATTTAGGGTTTAAAACCCTAATGCTGACTGAAAGGAAAAAGTTCAGTTTAGGGTTAAAACCTTAATGCTGACTAAAGGGAAAGAGTTCAGTTTAGTGTTTAAAACCCTAATGCTGACTGAAAGGAAAAGGTTCAGTTTAGGGTTTAAAACCCTAATGCTGTCTAAAGGGAAAGAGTTCAGTTTAGGGTTTAAAACCATAATGCTGACTGAAAGGAAAAGTTTAAGGTTTAAAACCATGCAAGGGAAAGTGTTCAATTTAGGGTTTAAAACCCTAATGCTGACTGAAAGGAAAAAGTTCAGTTTAGGGTTTAAAACCCTAATGCTGACTGAAGGGAAAGAGTTCAGTTTAGGGTTTAAAACCCTAATGCTTACTGAAAGGAAAAGTTCAGTTTGGGGTTTAAAACCCTAATGTTGACTAAAGGGAAAGAGTTCAGTTTAGGGTTTAAAACCCTAATACTGACTGAAAGGAAAAGTTCAGTTTTGGGTTTAAAACCCTAATGTTGACTGAAAGGAAAAAGTTCAGTTTAGGGTTTAAAACCCTAATGCTGACTAAAGGGAAAGAGTTCAGTTTAGGGTTTAAAACCCTAATGCTGACTGAAAGGAAAAGTTCAGTTTAGGGTTTAAAACCCTAATGCTGAACTGAAAGGAAAAAGTTCAGTTTAGGGTTTTAAAACCCTAATGCTGACTAAAGGGAAAGAGTTCAGTTTATGGTTTAAACCCCTAATGCTGACTGAAAGGAAAAAGTTCAGTTTAGGGTTTAAAACCCTAATGCTGACTAAAGGGAAAAAGTTCAGTTTAGGGTTTAAAACCCTAATGCTGACTGAAAGGAAAAGTTCAGTTTAGGGTTTAAAACCCTAATGCTGACTGAAGGGAAAAAGTTCAGTTTAGGGTTTAAAACCCTAATGCTGACTAAAGGGAAAGAGTTCAGTTTAGTGTTTAAAACCCTAATGCTGACTGAAAGGAAAAGGTTCAGTTTAGGGTTTAAAACCCTAATGCTGTCTAAAGGGAAAGAGTTCAGTTTAGGGTTTAAAACCATAATGCTGACTGAAAGGAAAAGTTTAGGGTTTAAAACCATGCAAGGGAAAGTGTTCAATTTAGGGTTTAAAACCCTAATGCTGACTGAAAGGAAAAAGTTCAGTTTAGGGTTTAAAACCCTAATGCTGACTGAAGGGAAAGAGTTCAGTTTAGGGTTTAAAACCCTAATGCTTACTGAAAGGAAAAGTTCAGTTTAGGGTTTAAAACCCTAATGCTGACTAAAGGGAAAGAGTTTAGTTTAGGGTTTAAAACCCTAATGCTGACTGAAAGGAAAAGTTCAGTTTAGGGTTTAAAACCCTAATGCTGACTAAAGGGAAAGAGTTCAGTTTAGGGTTTTAAAACCCTAATGCTGACTAAAGGGAAAGAGTTCAGTTTAGGGTTTAAAACCCTAATGCTGACTGAAAGGAAAAAGTTCAGTTTAGGGTTTAAAACCCTAATGCTGACTGAAAGGAAAAAGTTCAGTTTAGGGTTTTAAAACCCTAATGTTAACTAAAGGGAAAGAGTTCAGTTTAGGGTTTAAAACCCTAATGCTGACTGAAAGGAAAAAGTTCAGTTTAGGGTTAAAAACCTTAATGCTAACTAAAGGGAAAGAGTTCAGTTTAGTGTTTAAAACCCTAATGCTGACTGAAAGGAAAAGGTTCAGTTTAGGGTTTAAAACCCTAATGCTGTCTCAAGGGAAAGAGTTCAGTTTAGTGTTTAAAACCCTAATGCTGACTGAAAGGAAAAGGTTCAGTTTAGGATTTAAAACCCTAATGCTGTCTAAAGGGAAAGAGTTCAGTTTAGGGTTTAAAACCATAATGCTGACTGAAAGGAAAAGTTTAGGGTTTAAAACCATGCAAGGGAAAGTGTTCAATTTAGGGTTTAAAACCCTATTGCTGACTGAAAGGAAAAAGTTCAGTTTAGGGTTTAAAACCCTAATGCTGACTGAAGGGAAAGAGTTCAGTTTAGGGTTTAAAACCCTAATGCTTACTGTAAGGAAAAGTTCAGTTTAGGGTTTAAAACCCTAATGCTGACTAAAGGGAAAGAGTTCAGTTTAGGGTTTTAAAACCCTAATGCTGACTAAAGGGAAATAGTTCAGTTTAGGGTTTAAAACCCTAATGCTGACTGAAAGGAAAAAGTTCAGTTTAGGGTTTAAAACCCTAATGCTGACTGAAAGGAAAAAGTTCAGTTTAGGGTTTTAAAACCCTAATGTTAACTAAAGGGAAAGAGTTCAGTTTAGGGTTTAAAACCCTAATGCTGACTGAAAGGAAAAAGTTCAGTTTAGGGTTAAAAACCTTAATGCTAACTAAAGGGAAAGAGTTCAGTTTAGTGTTTAAAACCCTAATGCTGACTGAAAGGAAAAGGTTCGGTTTAGGGTTTAAAACCTTAATGCTGTCTAAAGGGAAAGAGTTCAGTTTAGGGTTTAAAACCATAATGCTGACTGAAAGGAAAAGTTTAGGGTTTAAAACCATGCAAGGGAAAGTGTTCAATTTAGCGTTTAAAACCCTAATGCTTAATGAAAGGAAAAGTTCAGTTTAGGGTTTAAAACCCTAATGCTGACTAAAGGGAAAGAATTCAGTTTAGGGTTTAAAACCCTAATGCTGACTGAAAGGAAAAGTTCAGTTTAAGGTTTAAAACCCTAATGTTGACTGAAAGGAAAAAGTTCAGTTTAGGGTTTAAAACCCTAATGCTGACTAAAGGGAAAGAGTTCAGTTTAGGGTTTAAAACCCTAATGCTGACTGAAAGGAAAAGTTCAGTTTAGGGTTTAAAACCCTAATGCTGACTGAAAGGAAAAAGTTCAGTTTAGGGTTTTAAAACCCTAATGCTGACTAAAGGGAAAGAGTTCAGTTTATGGTTTAAACCCCTAATGCTGACTGAAAGGAAAAAGTTCAGTTTAGGGTTTAAAACCCTAATGCTGACTAAAGGGAAAGAGTTCAGTTTAGGGTTTAAAACCATAATGCTGACTGAAAGAAAAAGTTCAGTTTAGGGTTTTAAAACCCTAATGCTGACTAAAGGGAAAAAGTTCAGTTTAGGGTTTAAAACCCTAATACTGACTAAAGGGAAAGAGTTCAGTTTAGGGTTTAAAACCATAATGCTGACTGAAAGAAAAAGTTCAGTTTAGGGTTTTAAAACCCTAATGCTGACTAAAGGGAAAGAGTTCAGTTTAGGGTTTAAAACCCTAATGCTGACTGAAAGGAAAATTTCAGTTTAGGGTTTTAAAACCCTAGTGCTGACTAAAGGGAAAGAGTTCAGTTTAGGGTTTAAAACCCTAATGCTGACTGAAAGGAAAAAGTTCAGTTTAGGGTTTAAAACCCTAATGCTGACTGAAAGGAAAAAGTTCAGTTTAGGGTTTTTAAAACCCTAATGCTGACTAAAGGGAAAGAGTTTAGTTTAGGGTTTAAAACACTAATGCTGACTGAAAGGAAAAAGTTCAGTTTAGGGTTTAAAACCCTAATGCTGACTGAAAGGAAAAAGTTCAGTTTAGGGTTTTAAAACCCTAATGCTGACTAAAGGGAAAGAGTTCAATTTAGGGTTTAAAACCCTAATGCTGACTGAAAGGAAAAAGTTCAGTTTAGGGTTAAAAACCTTAATGCTGACTAAAGGGAAAGAGTTCAGTTTAGTGTTTAAAACCCTAATGCTGACTGAAAGGAAAAGGTTCAGTTTAGGGTTTAAAACCCTAATGCTGTCTAAAGGGAAAGAGTTCAGTTTAGGGTTTAAAACCATAATGCTGACTGAAAGGAAAAGTTTAAGGTTTAAAACCATGCAAGGGAAAGTGTTCAATTTAGGGCTTAAAACCCTAATGCTGACTGAAAGGAAAAAGTTCAGTTTAGGGTTTTAAAACCCTAATGCTGACTAAAGGGAAAGAGTTCAATTTATGGTTTAAACCCCTAATGCTGACTGAAAGGAAAAAGTTCAGTTTAGGGTTTAAAACCCTAATGCTGACTAAAGGGAAAGAGTTCAGTTTAGGGTTTAAAACCCTAATGCTGACTGAAAGGAAAAGTTCAGTTTAGGGTTTAAAACCCTAATGTTGACTGAAAGGAAAAAGTTCAGTTTAGGGTTTAAAACCCTAATGCTGACTAAAGGGAAAGAGTTCAGTTTAGGGTTTAAAACCCTAATGCTGACTGAAAGGAAAAGTTTAGTTTAGGGTTTAAAACCCTAATGCTGACTGAAAGGAAAAAGTTCAGTTTAGGGTTTTAAAACCCTAATGCTGACTAAAGGGAAAGAGTTCAGTTTATGGTTTAAACCCCTAATGCTGACTGAAAGGAAAAAGTTCAGTTTAGGGTTTAAAACCCTAATGCTGACTAAAGGGAAAAAGTTCAGTTTAGGGTTTAAAACCCTAATGCTGACTGAAAGGAAAAGTTCAGTTTAGGGTTTAAAACCCTAATTCTGACTGAAGGGAAAAAGTTCAGTTTAGGGTTTAAAACCCTAATGCTGACTAAAGGGAAAGAGTTCAGTTTAGTGTTTAAAACCCTAATGCTGACTGAAAGGAAAAGGTTCAGTTTAGGGTTTAAAACCCTAATGCTGTCTAAAGGGAAAGAGTTCAGTTTAGGGTTTAAAACCATAATGCTGACTGAAAGGAAAAGTTTAGGGTTTAAAACCATGCAAGGGAAGTGTTCAATTTAGGGTTTAAAACCCTAATGCTGACTGAAAGGAAAAAGTTCAGTTTAGGGTTTAAAACCCTAATGCTGACTGAAGGGAAAGAGTTCAGTTTAGGGTTTAAAACCCTAATGCTTACTGAAAGGAAAAGTTCAGTTTAGGGTTTAAAACCCTAATGCTGACTAAAGGGAAAGAGTTCAGTTTAGGGTTTAAAACCCTAATGCTGACTGAAAGGAAAAGTTCAGTTTAGGGTTTAAAACCCTAATGTTGACTGAAAGGAAAAAGTTCAGTTTAGGATTTAAAACCCTAATGCTGACTAAAGGGAAAGAGTTCAGTTTAGAGTTTAAAACCATAATGCTGACTGAAAGAAAAAGTTCAGTTTAGGGTTTAAAACCCTAATGCTGACTAAAGGGAAAGAGTTCAGTTTAGGGTTTAAAACCCTAATGCTGACTGAAAGGAAAAGTTCAGTTTAGGGTTTAAAACCCTAATGCTGACTGAAAGGAAAAAGTTCAGTTTAGGGTTTTAAAACCCTAATGCTGACTAAAGGGAAAGAGTTCAATTTATGGTTTAAACCCCTAATGCTGACTGAAAGGAAAAAGTTCAGTTTAGGGTTTAAAACCCTAATGCTGACTAAAGGGAAAGAGTTCAGTTTAGGGTTTAAAACCCTAATGCTGACTGAAAGGAAAAGTTCAGTTTAGGGTTTAAAACCCTAATGTTGACTGAAAGGAAAGAGTTCAGTTTAGGGTTTAAAACCCTAATGCTGACTGAAAGGAAAAGTTCAGTTTAGGGTTTAAAACCCTAATGCTGACTGAAAGGAAAAAGTTCAGTTTAGGGTTTAAAACCCTAATGCTGACTGAAAGGAAAAAGTTCAGTTTAGGGTTTAAAACCCTAATGCTGACTAAAGGGAAAGAGTTCAGTTTAGGGTTTAAAACCCTAATGCTGACTGAAAGGAAAAAGTTTAGTTTAGGGTTTTAAAACCCTAATGTTGACTAAAGGGAAAGAGTTCAGTTTATGGTTTAAACCCCTAATGCTGACTGAAAGGAAAAAGTTCAGTTTAGGGTTTAAAACCCTAATGCTGACTAAAGGGAAAGAGTTCAGTTTAGTGTTTAAAACCCTAATGCTGACTGAAAGGAAAAGGTTCAGTTTAGGGTTTAAAACCCTAATGCTGACTGAAAGGAAAAAGTTCAGTTTAGGGTTAAAAACCTTAATGCTGACTAAAGGGAAAGAGTTCAGTTTAGTGTTTAAAACCCTAATGCTGACTGAAAGGAAAAGGTTCAGTTTAGGGTTTAAAACCCTAATGCTGTCTAAAGGGAAAGAGTTCAGTTTAGGGTTTAAAACCCTAATGCTGACTGAAAGGAAAAGATCAGTTTAGGGTTTTAAAACCCTAATACTGTCTAAAGGGAAAGAGTTCAGTTTAGGGTTTAAAACCCTAATGCTGACTGAAAGGAAAAGTTCAGTTTAGGGTTTAAAACCCTAATGCTGACTAAAGGGAAAGAGTTCAGTTTAGGGTTTAAAACCCTAATGCTGACTGAAAGGAAAAGTTCAGTTTAGGGTTTAAAACCCTAATGCTGACTGAAAGGAAAAAGTTCAGTTTAGGGTTAAAAACCTTAATGCTGACTAAAGGGAAAGAGTTCAGTTTAGTGTTTAAAACCCTAATGCTGACTGAAAGGAAAAGGTTCAGTTTAGGGTTTAAAACCCTAATGCTGTCTAAAGGGAAAGAGTTCAGTTTAGGGTTTAAAACCCTAATGCTGACTGAAAGGAAAAAGTTTAGTTTAGGGTTTTAAAACCCTAATGTTGACTAAAGGGAAAGAGTTCAGTTTATGGTTTAAACCCCTAATGCTGACTGAAAGGAAAAAGTTCAGTTTAGGGTTTAGAACCCTAATGCTGACTAAAGGGAAAGAGTTCAGTTTAGGGTTTAAAACCCTAATGCTGACTGAAAGGAAAAGTTCAGTTTAGGGTTTAAAACCCTAATGCTGACTGAAAGGAAAAAGTTCAGTTTAGGGTTAAAAACCTTAATGCTGACTAAAGGGAAAGAGTTCAGTTTAGTGTTTAAAACCCTAATGCTGACTGAAAGGAAAAGGTTCAGTTTAGGGTTTAAAACCCTAATGCTGTCTAAAGGGAAAGAGTTTAGTTTAGGGTTTAAAACCCTAATGCTGACTGAAAGGAAAAAGTTTAGTTTAGGGTTTTAAAACCCTAATGTTGACTAAAGGGAAAGAGTTCAGTTTATGGTTTAAACCCCTAATGCTGACTGAAAGGAAAAAGTTCAGTTTAGGGTTTAAAACCCTAATGCTGACTAAAGGGAAAGAGTTCAGTTTAGGGTTTAAAACCCTAATGCTGACTGAAAGGAAAAGTTCAGTTTAGGGTTTAAAACCCTAATGTTGACTGAAAGGAAAAAGTTCAGTTTAGGATTTAAAACCCTAATGCTGACTAAAGGGAAAGAGTTCAGTTTAGGGTTTAAAACCATAATGCTGACTGAAAGAAAAAGTTCAGTTTAGGGTTTAAAACCCTAATGCTGACTAAAGGGAAAGAGTTCAGTTTAGGGTTTAAAACCCTAATGCTGACTGAAAGGAAAAGTTCAGTTTAGGGTTTAAAACCCTAATGCTGACTGAAAGGAAAAAGTTCAGTTTAGGGTTTTAAAACCCTAATGCTGACTAAAGGGAAAGAGTTCAATTTATGGTTTAAACCCCTAATGCTGACTGAAAGGAAAAAGTTCAGTTTAGGGTTTAAAACCCTAATGCTGACTAAAGGGAAAGAGTTTAGTTTAGGGTTTAAAACCCTAATGCTGACTGAAAGGAAAAGTTCAGTTTAGGGTTTAAAACCCTAATATTGACTGAAAGGAAAAAGTTCAGTTTAGGGTTTAAAACCCTAATGCTGACTAAAGGGAAAGAGTTCAGTTTAGGGTTTAAAACCCTAATGCTGACTGAAAGGAAAAGTTCAGTTTAGGGTTTAAAACCCTAATGCTGACTGAAAGGAAAAAGTTCAGTTTAGGGTTTAAAACCCTAATGCTGACTAAAGAGAAAGAGTTCAGTTTAGGGTTTAAAACCCTAATGCTGACTGAAAGGAAAAAGTTTAGTTTAGGGTTTTAAAACCCTAATGTTGACTAAAGGGAAAGAGTTCAGTTTATGGTTTAAACCCCTAATGCTGACTGAAAGGAAAAAGTTCAGTTTAGGGTTTAAAACCCTAATGCTGACTAAAGGGAAAGAGTTCAGTTTAGTGTTTAAAACCCTAATGCTGACTGAAAGAAAAAGGTTCAGTTTAGGGTTTAAAACCCTAATGCTGTCTAAAGGGAAAGAGTTCAGTTTAGGGTTTAAAACCATAATGCTGACTGAAAGGAAAAGTTTAGGGTTTAAAACCATGCAAGGGAAGTGTTCAATTTAGGGTTTAAAACCCTAATGCTGACTGAAAGGAAAAAGTTCAGTTTAGGGTTTAAAACCCTAATGCTGACTGAAGGGAAAGAGTTCAGTTTAGGGTTTAAAACCCTAATGCTTACTGAAAGGAAAAGTTCAGTTTAGGGTTTAAAACCCTAATGCTGACTAAAGGGAAAGAGTTCAGTTTAGGGTTTAAAACCCTAATGCTGACTGAAAGGAAAAGTTCAGTTTAGGGTTTAAAACCCTAATGTTGACTAAAGGGAAAGAGTTCAGTTTAGGGTTTAAAACCCTAATGCTGACTGAAAGGAAAAGTTCAGTTTAGGGTTTAAAACCCTAATGTTGACTGAAAGGAAAAAGTTCAGTTTAGGATTTAAAACCCTAATGCTGACTAAAGGGAAAGAGTTCAGTTTAGGGTTTAAAACCATAATGCTGACTGAAAGAAAAAGTTCAGTTTAGGGTTTAAAACCCTAATGCTGACTAAAGGGAAAGAGTTCAGTTTAGGGTTTAAAACCCTAATGCTGACTGAAAGGAAAAGTTCAGTTTAGGGTTTAAAACCCTAATGCTGACTGAAAGGAAAAAGTTCAGTTTAGGGTTTTAAAACCCTAATGCTGACTAAAGGGAAAGAGTTCAATTTATGGTTTAAACCCCTAATGCTGACTGAAAGGAAAAAGTTCAGTTTAGGGTTTAAAACCCTAATGCTGACTAAAGGGAAAGAGTTCAGTTTAGGGTTTAAAACCCTAATGCTGACTGAAAGGAAAAGTTCAGTTTAGGGTTTAAAACCCTAATGTTGACAGAAAGGAAAAAGTTCAGTTTAGGGTTTAAAACCCTAATGCTGACTAAAGGGAAAGAGTTCAGTTTAGGGTTTAAAACCCTAATGCTGACTGAAAGGAAAAGTTTAGTTTAGGGTTTAAAACCCTAATGCTGACTGAAAGGAAAAAGTTCAGTTTAGGGTTTTAAAACCCTAATGCTGACTAAAGGGAAAGAGTTCAGTTTATGGTTTAAACCCCTAATGCTGACTGAAAGGAAAAAGTTCAGTTTAGGGTTTAAAACCCTAATGCTGACTAAAGGGAAAAAGTTCAGTTTAGGGTTTAAAACCCTAATGCTGACTGAAAGGAAAAGTTCAGTTTAGGGTTTAAAACCCTAATTCTGACTGAAGGGAAAAAGTTCAGTTTAGGGTTTAAAACCCTAATGCTGACTAAAGGGAAAGAGTTCAGTTTAGTGTTTAAAACCCTAATGCTGACTGAAAGGAAAAGGTTCAGTTTAGGGTTTAAAACCCTAATGCTGTCTAAAGGGAAAGAGTTCAGTTTAGGGTTTAAAACCATAATGCTGACTGAAAGGAAAAGTTTAGGGTTTAAAACCATGCAAGGGAAGTGTTCAATTTAGGGTTTAAAACCGTAATGCTGACTGAAAGGAAAAAGTTCAGTTTAGGGTTTAAAACCCTAATGCTGACTGAAGGGAAAGAGTTCAGTTTAGGGTTTAAAACCCTAATGCTTACTGAAAGGAAAAGTTCAGTTTAGGGTTTAAAACCCTAATGCTGACTAAAGGGAAAGAGTTCAGTTTAGGGTTTAAAACCCTAATGCTGACTGAAAGGAAAAGTTCAGTTTAGGGTTTAAAACCCTAATGTTGACTGAAAGGAAAAAGTTCAGTTTAGGATTTAAAACCCTAATGCTGACTAAAGGGAAAGAGTTCAGTTTAGGGTTTAAAACCATAATGCTGACTGAAAGAAAAAGTTCAGTTTAGGGTTTAAAACCCTAATGCTGACTAAAGGGAAAGAGTTCAGTTTAGGGTTTAAAACCCTAATGCTGACTGAAAGGAAAAGTTCAGTTTAGGGTTTAAAACCCTAATGCTGACTGAAAGGAAAAAGTTCAGTTTAGGGTTTTAAAACCCTAATGCTGACTAAAGGGAAAGAGTTCAATTTATGGTTTAAACCCCTAATGCTGACTGAAAGGAAAAAGTTCAGTTTAGGGTTTAAAACCCTAATGCTGACTAAAGGGAAAGAGTTCAGTTTAGGGTTTAAAACCCTAATGCTGACTGAAAGGAAAAGTTCAGTTTAGGGTTTAAAACCCTAATGTTGACTGAAAGGAAAAAGTTCAGTTTAGGGTTTAAAACCCTAATGCTGACTGAAAGGAAAAGTTCAGTTTAGGGTTTAAAACCCTAATGCTGACTGAAAGGAAAAAGTTCAGTTTAGGGTTTAAAACCCTAATGCTGACTAAAGGGAAAGAGTTCAGTTTAGGGTTTAAAACCCTAATGCTGACTGAAAGGAAAAAGTTTAGTTTAGGGTTTTAAAACCCTAATGTTGACTAAAGGGAAAGAGTTCAGTTTATGGTTTAAACCCCTAATGCTGACTGAAAGGAAAAAGTTCAGTTTAGGGTTTAAAACCCTAATGCTGACTAAAGGGAAAGAGTTCAGTTTAGTGTTTAAAACCCTAATGCTGACTGAAAGGAAAAGGTTCAGTTTAGGGTTTAAAACCCTAACGCTGACTGAAAGGAAAAAGTTCAGTTTAGGGTTAAAAACCTTAATGCTGACTAAAGGGAAAGAGTTCAGTTTAGTGTTTAAAACCCTAATGCTGACTGAAAGGAAAAGGTTCAGTTTAGGGTTTAAAACCCTAATGCTGTCTAAAGGGAAAAAGTTCAGTTTAGGGTTTAAAACCCTAATGCTGACTGAAAGGAAAAGATCAGTTTAGGGTTTTAAAACCCTAATACTGTCTAAAGGGAAAGAGTTCAGTTTAGGGTTTAAAACCCTAATGCTGACTGAAAGGAAAAGTTCAGTTTAGGGTTTAAAACCCTAATGCTGACTAAAGGGAAAGAGTTCAGTTTAGGGTTTAAAACCCTAATGCTGACTGAAAGGAAAAGTTCAGTTTAGGGTTTAAAACCCTAATGCTGACTGAAAGGAAAAAGTTCAGTTTAGGGTTAAAAACCTTAATGCTGACTAAAGGGAAAGAGTTCAGTTTAGTGTTTAAAACCCTAATGCTGACTGAAAGGAAAAGGTTCAGTTTAGGGTTTAAAACCCTAATGCTGTCTAAAGGGAAAGAGTTCAGTTTAGGGTTTAAAACCCTAATGCTGACTGAAAGGAAAAAGTTTAGTTTAGGGTTTTAAAACCCTAATGTTGACTAAAGGGAAAGAGTTCAGTTTATGGTTTAAACCCCTAATGCTGACTGAAAGGAAAAAGTTCAGTTTAGGGTTTAAAACCCTAATGTTGACTAAAGGGAAAGAGTTCAGTTTAGGGTTTAAAACCCTAATGCTGACTGAAAGGAAAAGTTCAGTTTAGGGTTTAAAACCCTAATGCTGACTGAAAGGAAAAAGTTCAGTTTAGGGTTAAAAACCTTAATGCTGACTAAAGGGAAAGAGTTCAGTTTAGTGTTTAAAACCCTAATGATGACTGAAAGGAAAAGGTTCAGTTTAGGGTTTAAAACCCTAATGCTGTCTAAAGGGAAAGAGTTCAGTTTAGGGTTTAAAACCCTAATGCTGACTGAAAGGAAAAAGTTTAGTTTAGGGTTTTAAAACCCTAATGTTGACTAAAGGGAAAGAGTTCAGTTTATGGTTTAAACCCCTAATGCTGACTGAAAGGAAGAAGTTCAGTTTAGGGTTTAAAACCCTAATGCTGACTAAAGGGAAAGAGTTCAGTTTAGGGTTTAAAACCCTAATGCTGACTGAAAGGAAAAGTTCAGTTTAGGGTTTAAAACCCTAATGTTGACTGAAAGGAAAAAGTTCAGTTTAGGATTTAAAACCCTAATGCTGACTAAAGGGAAAGAGTTCAGTTTAGGGTTTAAAACCATAATGCTGACTGAAAGAAAAAGTTCAGTTTAGGGTTTAAAACCCTAATGCTGACTAAAGGGAAAGAGTTCAGTTTAGGGTTTAAAACCCTAATGCTGACTGAAAGGAAAAGTTCAGTTTAGGGTTTAAAACCCTAATGCTGACTGAAAGGAAAAAGTTCAGTTTAGGGTTTTAAAACCCTAATGCTGACTAAAGGGAAAGAGTTCAATTTATGGTTTAAACCCCTAATGCTGACTGAAAGGAAAAAGTTCAGTTTAGGGTTTAAAACCCTAATGCTGACTAAAGGGAAAGAGTTCAGTTTAGGGTTTAAAACCCTAATGCTGACTGAAAGGAAAAGTTCAGTTTAGGGTTTAAAACCCTAATATTGACTGAAAGGAAAAAGTTCAGTTTAGGGTTTAAAACCCTAATGCTGACTAAAGGGAAAGAGTTCAGTTTAGGGTTTAAAACCCTAATGCTGACTGAAAGGAAAAGTTCAGTTTAGGGTTTAAAACCCTAATGCTGACTGAAAGGAAAAAGTTCAGTTTAGGGTTTAAAACCCTAATGCTGACTAAAGGGAAAGAGTTCAGTTTAGGGTTTAAAACCCTAATGCTGACTGAAAGGAAAAAGTTTAGTTTAGGGTTTTAAAACAATAATGTTGACTAAAGGGAAAGAGTTCAGTTTATGGTTTAAACCCCTAATGCTGACTGAAAGGAAAAAGTTCAGTTTAGGGTTTAAAACCCTAATGCTGACTAAAGGGAAATAGTTCAGTTTAGTGTTTAAAACCCTAATGCTGACTGAAAGGAAAAGGTTCAGTTTAGGGTTAAAAACCTTAATGCTGACTAAAGGGAAAGAGTTCAGTTTAGTGTTTAAAACCCTAATGCTGACTGAAAGGAAAAGGTTCAGTTTAGGGTTTAAAACCCTAATGCTGTCTAAAGGGAAAGAGTTCAGTTTAGGGTTTAAAACCCTAATGCTGACTGAAAGGAAAAGATCAGTTTAGGGTTTTAAAACCCTAATACTGACTAAAGGGAAAGAGTTCAGTTTAGGGTTTAAAACCCTAATGCTGACTGAAAGGAAAAGTTCAGTTTAAGGTTTAAAACCCTAATGCTGACTAAAGGAAAAGAGTTCAGTTTAGGGTTTAAAACCCTAATGCTGACTGAAAGGAAAAGTTCAGTTTAGGGTTTAAAACCCTAATGCTGACTGAAAGGAAAAAGTTCAGTTTAGGGTTAAAAACCTTAATGCTGACTAAAGGGAAAGAGTTCAGTTTAGTGTTTAAAACCCTAATGCTGACTGAAAGGAAAAGGTTCAGTTTAGGGTTTAAAACCCTAATGCTGTCTAAAGGGAAAGAGTTCAGTTTAGGGTTTAAAACCCTAATGCTGACTGAAAGGAAAAGATCAGTTTAGGGTTTTAAAACCCTAATACTGACTAAAGGGAAAGAGTTCAGTTTAGGGTTTAAAACCCTAATGCTGACTGAAAGGAAAAGTTCAGTTTAGGGTTTAAAACCCTAATGCTGACTAAAGGGAAAGAGTTCAGTTTAGGGTTTAAAACCCTAATGCTGACTGAAAGGAAAAGTTCAGTTTAGGGTTTAAAACCCTAATGCTGACTGAAAGGAAAAAGTTCAGTTTAGGGTTAAAAACCTTAATGCTGACTAAAGGGAAAGAGTTCAGTTTAGTGTTTAAAACCCTAATGCTGACTGAAAGGAAAAGGTTCAGTTTAGGGTTTAAAACCCTAATGCTGTCTAAATGGAAAGAGTTCAGTTTAGGGTTTAAAACCCTAATGCTGACTGAAAGGAAAAAGTTTAGTTTAGGGTTTTAAAACCCTAATGTTGACTAAAGGGAAAGAGTTCAGTTTATGGTTTAAACCCCTAATGCTGACTGAAAGGAAAAAGTTCAGTTTAGGGTTTAAAACCCTAATGCTGACTAAAGGGAAAGAGTTCAGTTTAGGGTTTAAAACCCTAATGCTGACTGAAAGGAAAAGTTCAGTTTAAGGTTTAAAACCCTAATGCTGACTGAAAGGAAAAAGTTTAGTTTAGGGTTAAAAACCTTAATGCTGACTAAAGGGAAAGAGTTCAGTTTAGTGTTTAAAACCCTAATGCTGACTGAAAGGAAAAGGTTCAGTTTAGGGTTTAAAACCCTAATGCTGTCTAAAGGGAAAGAGTTCAGTTTAGGGTTTAAAACCCTAATGCTGACTGAAAGGAAAAAGTTTAGTTTAGGGTTTTAAAACCCTAATGTTGACTAAAGGGAAAGAGTTCAGTTTATGGTTTAAACCCCTAATGCTGACTGAAAGGAAAAAGTTCAGTTTAGGGTTTAAAACCCTAATGCTGACTAAAGGGAAAGAGTTCAGTTTAGGGTTTAAAACCCTAATGCTGACTGAAAGGAAAAGTTCAGTTTAGGGTTTAAAACCCTAATGCTGACTGAAAGGAAAAAGTTCAGTTTAGGGTTAAAAACCTTAATGCTGACTAAAGGGAAAGAGTTCAGTTTAGTGTTTAAAACCCTAATGCTGACTGAAAGGAAAAGGTTCAGTTTAGGGTTTAAAACCCTAATGCTGTCTAAAGGGAAAGAGTTCAGTTTAGGGTTTAAAACCCTAATGCTGACTGAAAGGAAAAAGTTTAGTTTAGGGTTTTAAAACCCTAATGTTGACTAAAGGGAAAGAGTTCAGTTTATGGTTTAAACCCCTAATGCTGACTGAAAGGAAGAAGTTCAGTTTAGGGTTTAAAACCCTAATGCTGACTAAAGGGAAAGAGTTCAGTTTAGGGTTTAAAACCCTAATGCTGACTGAAAGGAAAAGTTCAGTTTAGGGTTTAAAACCCTAATGTTGACTGAAAGGAAAAAGTTCAGTTTAGGATTTAAAACCCTAATGCTGACTAAAGGGAAAGAGTTCAGTTTAGGGTTTAAAACCATAATGCTGACTGAAAGAAAAAGTTCAGTTTAGGGTTTAAAACCCTAATGCTGACTAAAGGGAAAGAGTTCAGTTTAGGGTTTAAAACCCTAATGCTGACTGAAAGGAAAAGTTCAGTTTAGGGTTTAAAACCCTAATGCTGACTGAAAGGAAAAAGTTCAGTTTAGGGTTTTAAAACCCTAATGCTGACTAAAGGGAAAGAGTTCAATTTATGGTTTAAACCCCTAATGCTGACTGAAAGGAAAAAGTTCAGTTTAGGGTTTAAAACCCTAATGCTGACTAAAGGGAAAGAGTTCAGTTTAGGGTTTAAAACCCTAATGCTGACTGAAAGGAAAAGTTCAGTTTAGGGTTTAAAACCCTAATATTGACTGAAAGGAAAAAGTTCAGTTTAGGGTTTAAAACCCTAATGCTGACTAAAGGGAAAGAGTTCAGTTTAGGGTTTAAAACCCTAATGCTGACTGAAAGGAAAAGTTCAGTTTAGGGTTTAAAATCCTAATGCTGACTGAAAGGAAAAAGTTCAGTTTAGGGTTTAAAACCCTAATGCTGACTAAAGGGAAAGAGTTCAGTTTAGGGTTTAAAACCCTAATGCTGACTGAAAGGAAAAAGTTTAGTTTAGGGTTTTAAAACAATAATGTTGACTAAAGGGAAAGAGTTCAGTTTATGGTTTAAACCCCTAATGCTGACTGAAAGGAAAAAGTTCAGTTTAGGGTTTAAAACCCTAATGCTGACTAAAGGGAAATAGTTCAGTTTAGTGTTTAAAACCCTAATGCTGACTGAAAGGAAAAGGTTCAGTTTAGGGTTAAAAACCTTAATGCTGACTAAAGGGAAAGAGTTCAGTTTAGTGTTTAAAACCCTAATGCTGACTGAAAGGAAAAGGTTCAGTTTAGGGTTTAAAACCCTAATGCTGTCTAAAGGGAAAGAGTTCAGTTTAGGGTTTAAAACCCTAATGCTGACTGAAAGGAAAAGATCAGTTTAGGGTTTTAAAACCCTAATACTGACTAAAGGGAAAGAGTTCAGTTTAGGGTTTAAAACCCTAATGCTGACTGAAAGGAAAAGTTCAGTTTAAGGTTTAAAACCCTAATGCTGACTAAAGGAAAAGAGTTCAGTTTAGGGTTTAAAACCCTAATGCTGACTGAAAGGAAAAGTTCAGTTTAGGGTTTAAAACCCTAATGCTGACTGAAAGGAAAAAGTTCAGTTTAGGGTTAAAAACCTTAATGCTGACTAAAGGGAAAGAGTTCAGTTTAGTGTTTAAAACCCTAATGCTGACTGAAAGGAAAAGGTTCAGTTTAGGGTTTAAAACCCTAATGCTGTCTAAAGGGAAAGAGTTCAGTTTAGGGTTTAAAACCCTAATGCTGACTGAAAGGAAAAGATCAGTTTAGGGTTTTAAAACCCTAATACTGACTAAAGGGAAAGAGTTCAGTTTAGGGTTTAAAACCCTAATGCTGACTGAAAGGAAAAGTTCAGTTTAGGGTTTAAAACCCTAATGCTGACTAAAGGGAAAGAGTTCAGTTTAGGGTTTAAAACCCTAATGCTGACTGAAAGGAAAAGTTCAGTTTAGGGTTTAAAACCCTAATGCTGACTGAAAGGAAAAAGTTCAGTTTAGGGTTAAAAACCTTAATGCTGACTAAAGGGAAAGAGTTCAGTTTAGTGTTTAAAACCCTAATGCTGACTGAAAGGAAAAGGTTCAGTTTAGGGTTTAAAACCCTAATGCTGTCTAAATGGAAAGAGTTCAGTTTAGGGTTTAAAACCCTAATGCTGACTGAAAGGAAAAAGTTTAGTTTAGGGTTTTAAAACCCTAATGTTGACTAAAGGGAAAGAGTTCAGTTTATGGTTTAAACCCCTAATGCTGACTGAAAGGAAAAAGTTCAGTTTAGGGTTTAAAACCCTAATGCTGACTAAAGGGAAAGAGTTCAGTTTAGGGTTTAAAACCCTAATGCTGACTGAAAGGAAAAGTTCAGTTTAGGGTTTAAAACCCTAATGCTGACTGAAAGGAAAAAGTTCAATTTAGGGTTAAAAACCTTAATGCTGACTAAAGGGAAAGAGTTCAGTTTAGTGTTTAAAACCCTAATGCTGACTGAAAGGAAAAGGTTCAGTTTAGGGTTTAAAACCCTAATGCTGTCTAAAGGGAAAGAGTTCAGTTTAGGGTTTAAAACCCTAATGCTGACTGAAAGGAAAAAGTTTAGTTTAGGGTTTTAAAACCCTAATGTTGACTAAAGGGAAAGAGTTCAGTTTATGGTTTAAACCCCTAATGCTGACTGAAAGGAAAAAGTTCAGTTTAGGGTTTAAAACCCTAATACTGACTAAAGGGAAAGAGTTCAGTTTAGGGTTTAAAACCCTAATGCTGACTGAAAGGAAAAGTTCAGTTTAGGGTTTAAAACCCTAATGATGACTGAAAGGAAAAAGTTCAGTTTAGGGTTAAAAACCTTAATGCTGACTAAAGGGAAAGAGTTCAGTTTAGTGTTTAAAACCCTAATGCTGACTGAAAGGAAAAGTTCAGTTTAGGGTTTAAAACCCTAATGCTGATTGAAAGGAAAAAGTTCAGTTTAGGGTTTAAAACCCTAATGCTGACTGAAAGGAAAGAGTTCAGTTTAGGGTTTAAAACCCTAATGCTTACTGAAAGGAAAAGTTCAGTTTAGGGTTTAAAACCCTAATGCTGACTAAATGGAAAAAATTCAGTTTAGGGTTTAAAACCCTAATGCTGACTGAAAGGAAAAGTTCAGTTTGGGGTTTAAAACCCTAATGTTGACTAAAGGGAAAACGTTCAGTTTAGGGTTTAAAACCCTAATACTGACTAAAGGGAAAGAGTTCAGTTTAGGGTTTAAAACCCTAATGCTGACTGAAAGGAAAAGTTCAGTTTAGGGTTTTAAAACCCTAATGCTGACTAAAGGGAAAGAGTTCAGTTTAGGAATTAAAACCCTAATGCTGACTGAAAGGAAAAGTTCAGTTTAGGGTTTAAAACCCTAATGCTGACTGAAAGGAAAAAGTTCAGTTTAGGGTTGAAAACCCTAATGCTGACTAAAGGGAAAGAGTTCAGTTTAGGGTTTAAAACCCTAATGCTGACTGAAAGGAAAAAGTTTAGTTTAGGGTTTTAAAACCCTAATGTTGACTAAAGGGAAAGAGTTCAGTTTATGGTTTAAACCCCTAATGCTGACTGAAAGGAAAAAGTTCAGTTTAGGGTTTAAAACCTTAATGCTGACTAAAGGGAAAGAGTTCAGTTTAGGGTTTAAAACCCTAATGCTGACTGAAAGGAAAAGTTCAGTTTAGGGTTTAAAACCCTAATGCTGACTGAAAGGAAAAAGTTCAGTTTAGGGTTAAAAACCTTAATGCTGACTAAAGGGAAAGAGTTCAGTTTAGTGTTTAAAACCCTAATGCTGACTGAAAGGAAAAGGTTCAGTTTAGGGTTTAAAACCCTAATGTTGTCTAAAAGGAAAAGTTCAGTTTAGGGTTTAAAACCCTAATACTGACTAAAGGGAAAGAGTTCAGTTTAGGGTTTAAAACCCTAATGCTGACTGAAAGGAAAAGTTCAGTTTAGGGTTTTAAAACCCTAATGCTGACTAAAGGGAAAGAGTTCAGTTTAGGAATTAAAACCCTAATGCTGACTTAAAGGAAAAGTTCAGTTTAGGGTTTAAAACCCTAATGCTGACTGAAAGGAAAAAGTTCAGTTTAGGGTTTAAAACCCTAATGCTGACTAAAGGGAAAGAGTTCAGTTTAGGGTTTAAAACCCTAATGCTGACTGAAAGGAAAAAGTTTAGTTTAGGGTTTTAAAACCCTAATGTTGACTAAAGGGAAAGAGTTCAGTTTATGGTTTAAACCCCTAATGCTGACTGAAAGGAAAAAGTTCAGTTTAGGGTTTAAAACCCTAATGCTGACTAAAGGGAAAGAGTTCAGTTTAGGGTTTTAAAACCCTAATGTTGACTAAAGGGAAAGAGATCAGTTTATGGTTTAAACCCCTAATGCTGACTGAAAGGAAAAAGTTCAGTTTAGGGTTTAAAACCTTAATGCTGACTAAAGGGAAAGAGTTCAGTTTAGGGTTTAAAACCCTAATGCTGACTGGAAGGAAAAGTTCAGTTTAGGGTTTAAAACCCTAATGCTGACTGAAAGGAAAAGTTTAGGGTTTAAACCATGCAAGGGAAAGTGTTCAATTTAGGGTTTAAAACCCTAATGCTGACTGAAAGGAAAAAGTTCAGTTTAGGTTTTAAAACCCTAATGCTGACTGAAGGGAAAGAGTTCAGTTTAGGGTTTAAAACCCTAATGCTTACTGAAAGGAAAAGTTCAGTTTAGGGTTTAAAACCCTAAGGCTGACTAAAGGGAAAGAGTTCAGTTTAGGGTTTAAAACCCTAATGCTGACTGAAAGGAAAAGTTCAGTTTAGGGTTTAAAACCCTAATGTTGACTGAAAGGAAAAAGTTCAGTTTAGGGTTTAAAACCCTAATGTTGACTAAAGGGAAAGAGATCAGTTTAGGGTTTAAAACCCTAATGCTGACTGAAAGGAAAAGTTCAGTTTAGGGTTTAAAACCCTAATGCTGACTGAAAGGAAAAAGTTCAGTTTAGGGCTTTAAAACCCTAATGCTGACTAAAGGGAAAGAGTTCAGTTAATGGTTTAAACCCCTAATGCTGACTGAAAGGAAAAAGTTCAGTTTAGGGTTTAAAACCCTAATGCTGACTAAAGGGAAAGAGTTCAGTTTAGGGTTTAAAACCCTAATGCTGACTGAAAGGAAAAGTTCAGTTTAGGGTTTAAAACCCTAATGCTGACTGAAAGGAAAAAGTTCAGTTTAGGGTTTAAAACCCTAATGCTGACTAAAGGGAAAGAGTTCAGTTTAGTGTTTAAAATCCTAATGCTGACTGAAAGGAAAAGGTTCAGTTTAGGGTTTAAAACCCTAATGCTGTCTAAAGGGAAAGAGTTCAGTTTAGGGTTTAAAACCATAATGCTGACTGAAAGGAAAAGTTTAGGGTTTAAACCCATGCAAGGGAAAGTGTTCAATTTAGGGTTTAAAACCCTAATGCTGACTGAAAGGAAAAAGTTCAGTTTAGGGTTTAAAACCCTAATGCTGACTGAAGGGAAAGAGTTCAGTTTAGGGTTTAAAACCCTAATGCTTACTGAAAGGAAAAGTTCAGTTTAGGGTTTAAAACCCTAATGCTGACTAAAGGGAAAGAGTTCAGTTTAGGGTTTAAAACCCTAATGCTGACTGAAAGGAAAAGTTCAGTTTAGGGTTTAAAACCTTAATGCTGACTAAAGGGAAAGAGTTCAGTTTAGGGTTTAAAACCATAATGCTGACTGAAAGAAAAAGTTCAGTTTAGGGTTTTAAAACCCTAATGCTGACTAAAGGGAAAGAGTTCAGTTTAGGGTTTAAAACCCTAATGCTGACTGAAAGGAAAAAGTTCAGTTTAGGGTTTAAAACCCTAATGCTGACTGAAAGGAAAAAGTTCAGTTTAGGGTTTTAAAACCCTAATGTTAACTAAAGGGAAAGAGTTCAGTTTAGGGTTTAAAACCCTAATGCTGACTGAAAGGAAAAAGTTCAGTTTAGGGTTAAAAACCTTAATGCTAACTAAAGGGAAAGAGTTCAGTTTAGTGTTTAAAACCCTAATGCTGACTGAAAGGAAAAGGTTCAGTTTAGGGTTTAAAACCCTAATGCTGTCTAAAGGGAAAGAGTTCAGTTTAGTGTTTAAAACCCTAATGCTGACTGAAAGGAAAAGTTTAGGGTTTAAAACCATGCAAGGGAAAGTGTTCAATTTAGGGTTTAAAACCCTAATGCTGACTGAAAGGAAAAAGTTCAGTTTAGGGTTTAAAACCCTAATGCTGACTGAAGGGAAAGAGTTCAGTTTAGGGTTTAAAACCCTAATGCTGACTGAAAGGAAAAGTTCAGTTTAGGGTTTAAAACCCTAATGCTGACTAAAGGGAAAGAGTTCAGTTTAGGGTTTTAAAACCCTAATGCTGACTAAAGGGAAAGAGTTCAGTTTAGGGTTTAAAACCCTAATGCTGACTGAAAGGAAAAAGTTCAGTTTAGGGTTTTAAAACCCTAATGTTAACTAAAGGGAAAGAGTTCAGTTTAGGGTTTAAAACCCTAATGCTGACTGAAAGGAAAAAGTTCAGTTTAGGGTTAAAAACCTTAATGCTAACTAAAGGGAAAGAGTTCAGTTTAGTGTTTAAAACCCTAATGCTGACTGAAAGGAAAAGGTTCAGTTTAGGGTTTAAAACCCTAATGCTGTCTAAAGGGAAAGAGTTCAGTTTAGTGTTTAAAACCCTAATGCTGACTGAAAGGAAAAGTTTAGGGTTTAAAACCATGCAAGGGAAAGTGTTCAATTTAGGGTTTAAAACCCTAATGCTGACTGAAAGGAAAAAGTTCAGTTTAGGGTTTAAAACCCTAATGCTGACTGAAGGGAAAGAGTTCAGTTTAGGGTTTAAAACCCTAATGCTTACTGAAAGGAAAAGTTCAGTTTAGGGTTTAAAACCCTAATGCTGACTAAAGGGAAAGAGTTCAGTTTAGGTTTTAAAACCCTAATGCTGACTGAAGGGAAAGAGTTCAGTTTAGGGTTTAAAACCCTAATGCTTACTGAAAGGAAAAGTTCAGTTTAGGGTTTAAAACCCTAAGGCTGACTAAAGGGAAAGAGTTCAGTTTAGGGTTTAAAACCCTAATGCTGACTGAAAGGAAAAGTTCAGTTTAGGGTTTAAAACCCTAATGTTGACTGAAAGGAAAAAGTTCAGTTTAGGGTTTAAAACCCTAATGTTGACTAAAGGGAAAGAGATCAGTTTAGGGTTTAAAACCCTAATGCTGACTGAAAGGAAAAGTTCAGTTTAGGGTTTAAAACCCTAATGCTGACTGAAAGGAAAAAGTTCAGTTTAGGGCTTTAAAACCCTAATGCTGACTAAAGGGAAAGAGTTCAGTTAATGGTTTAAACCCCTAATGCTGACTGAAAGGAAAAAGTTCAGTTTAGGGTTTAAAACCCTAATGCTGACTAAAGGGAAAGAGTTCAGTTTAGGGTTTAAAACCCTAATGCTGACTGAAAGGAAAAGTTCAGTTTAGGGTTTAAAACCCTAATGCTGACTGAAAGGAAAAAGTTCAGTTTAGGGTTTAAAACCCTAATGCTGACTAAAGGGAAAGAGTTCAGTTTAGTGTTTAAAATCCTAATGCTGACTGAAAGGAAAAGGTTCAGTTTAGGGTTTAAAACCCTAATGCTGTCTAAAGGGAAAGAGTTCAGTTTAGGGTTTAAAACCATAATGCTGACTGAAAGGAAAAGTTTAGGGTTTAAACCCATGCAAGGGAAAGTGTTCAATTTAGGGTTTAAAACCCTAATGCTGACTGAAAGGAAAAAGTTCAGTTTAGGGTTTAAAACCCTAATGCTGACTGAAGGGAAAGAGTTCAGTTTAGGGTTTAAAACCCTAATGCTTACTGAAAGGAAAAGTTCAGTTTAGGGTTTAAAACCCTAATGCTGACTAAAGGGAAAGAGTTCAGTTTAGGGTTTAAAACCCTAATGCTGACTGAAAGGAAAAGTTCAGTTTAGGGTTTAAAACCTTAATGCTGACTAAAGGGAAAGAGTTCAGTTTAGGGTTTAAAACCATAATGCTGACTGAAAGAAAAAGTTCAGTTTAGGGTTTTAAAACCCTAATGCTGACTAAAGGGAAAGTGTTCAGTTTAGGGTTTAAAACCCTAATGCTGACTGAAAGGAAAAAGTTCAGTTTAGGGTTTAAAACCCTAATGCTGACTGAAGGGAAAGAGTTCAGTTTAGGGTTTAAAACCCTAATGCTTACTGAAAGGAAAAGTTCAGTTTAGGGTTTAAAACCCTAATGCTGACTAAAGGGAAAGAGTTCAGTTTAGGGTTTAAAACCCTAATGCTGACTGAAAGGAAAAGTTCAGTTTAGGGTTTAAAACCTTAATGCTGACTAAAGGGAAAGAGTTCAGTTTAGGGTTTAAAACCATAATGCTGACTGAAAGAAAAAGTTCAGTTTAGGGTTTTAAAACCCTAATGCTGACTAAAGGGAAAGAGTTCAGTTTAGGGTTTAAAACCCTAATGCTGACTGAAAGG
Source organism: Nicotiana tabacum (assembly GCF_000715075.1). Classification (NCBI taxonomy): domain Eukaryota; kingdom Viridiplantae; phylum Streptophyta; class Magnoliopsida; order Solanales; family Solanaceae; genus Nicotiana; species Nicotiana tabacum. The sequence goes on from NC_134089.1 coordinate 6,472,208, forward strand.
AAAAAGTTCAGTTTAGGGTTTAAAACCCTAATGCTGACTGAAAGGAAAAAGTTCAGTTTAGGGTTTTAAAACCCTAATGTTAACTAAAGGGAAAGAGTTCAGTTTAGGGTTTAAAACCCTAATGCTGACTGAAAGGAAAAAGTTCAGTTTAGGGTTAAAAACCTTAATGCTAACTAAAGGGAAAGAGTTCAGTTTAGTGTTTAAAACCCTAATGCTGACTGAAAGGAAAAGGTTCAGTTTAGGGTTTAAAACCCTAATGCTGTCTAAAGGGAAAGAGTTCAGTTTAGTGTTTAAAACCCTAATGCTGACTGAAAGGAAAAGTTTAGGGTTTAAAACCATGCAAGGGAAAGTGTTCAATTTAGGGTTTAAAACCCTAATGCTGACTGAAAGGAAAAAGTTCAGTTTAGGGTTTAAAACCCTAATGCTGACTGAAGGGAAAGAGTTCAGTTTAGGGTTTAAAACCCTAATGCTTACTGAAAGGAAAAGTTCAGTTTAGGGTTTAAAACCCTAATGCTGACTAAAGGGAAAGAGTTCAGTTTAGGGTTTTAAAACCCTAATGCTGACTAAAGGGAAAGAGTTCAGTTTAGGGTTTAAAACCCTAATGCTGACTGAAAGGAAAAAGTTCAGTTTAGGGTTTTAAAACCCTAATGTTAACTAAAGGGAAAGAGTTCAGTTTAGGGTTTAAAACCCTAATGCTGACTGAAAGGAAAAAGTTCAGTTTAGGGTTTAAAACCCTAATGCTGACTGAAAGGAAAAAGTTCAGTTTAGGGTTAAAAACCTTAATGCTGACTAAAGGGAAAGAGTTCAGTTTAGTGTTTAAAACCCTAATGCTGACTGAAAGGAAAAGGTTCAGTTTAGGGTTTAAAACCCTAATGCTGTCTAAAGGGAAAGAGTTCAGTTTAGGGTTTAAAACCCTAATGCTGACTGAAAGGAAAAGATCAGTTTAGGGTTTTAAAACCCTAATACTGACTAAAGGGAAAGAGTTCAGTTTAGGGTTTAAAACCCTAATGCTGACTGAAAGGAAAAGTTCAGTTTAGGGTTTAAAACCCTAATGCTGACTAAAGGGAAAGAGTTCAGTTTAGGGTTTAAAACCCTAATGCTGACTGAAAGGAAAAGTTCAGTTTAGGGTTTAAAACCCTAATGCTGACTGAAAGGAAAAAGTTCAGTTTAGGGTTAAAAACCTTAATGCTGACTAAAGGGAAAGAGTTCAGTTTAGTGTTTAAAACCCTAATGCTGACTGAAAGGAAAAGGTTCAGTTTAGGGTTTAAAACCCTAATGCTGTCTAAAGGGAAAGAGTTCAGTTTAGGGTTTAAAACCCTAATGCTGACTGAAAGGAAAAAGTTTAGTTTAGGGTTTTAAAACCCTAATGTTGACTAAAGGGAAAGAGTTCAGTTTATGGTTTAAACCCCTAATGCTGACTGAAAGGAAAAAGTTCAGTTTAGGGTTTAAAACCCTAATGCTGACTAAAGGGAAAGAGTTCAGTTTAGGGTTTAAAACCCTAATGCTGACTGAAAGGAAAAGTTCAGTTTAGGGTTTAAAACCCTAATGCTGACTGAAAGGAAAAAGTTCAGTTTAGGGTTAAAAACCTTAATGCTGACTAAAGGGAAAGAGTTCAGTTTAGTGTTTAAAACCCTAATGCTGACTGAAAGGAAAAGGTTCAGTTTAGGGTTTAAAACCCTAATGCTGTCTAAAGGGAAAGAGTTCAGTTTAGGGTTTAAAACCCTAATGCTGACTGAAAGGAAAAAGTTTAGTTTAGGGTTTTAAAACCCTAATGTTGACTAAAGGGAAAGAGTTCAGTTTATGGTTTAAACCCCTAATGCTGACTGAAAGGAAAAAGTTCAGTTTAGGGTTTAAAACCCTAATGCTGACTAAAGGGAAAGAGTTCAGTTTAGGGTTTAAAACCCTAATGCTGACTGAAAGGAAAAGTTCAGTTTAGGGTTTAAAACCCTAATGCTGACTGAAAGGAAAAAGTTCAGTTTAGGGTTAAAAACCTTAATGCTGACTAAAGGGAAAGAGTTCAGTTTAGTGTTTAAAACCCTAATGCTGACTGAAAGGAAAAGGTTCAGTTTAGGGTTTAAAACCCTAATGCTGTCTAAAGGGAAAGAGTTCAGTTTAGGGTTTAAAACCATAATGCTGACTGAAAGGAAAAGTTTAGGGTTTAAAACCATGCAAGGGAAAGTGTTCAATTTAGGGTTTAAAACCCTAATGCTGACTGAAAGGAAAAAGTTCAGTTTAGGTTTTAAAACCCTAATGCTGACTGAAGGGAAAGAGTTCAGTTTAGGGTTTAAAACCCTAATGCTTACTGAAAGGAAAAGTTCAGTTTAGGGTTTAAAACCCTAAGGCTGACTAAAGGGAAAGAGTTCAGTTTAGGGTTTAAAACCCTAATGCTGACTGAAAGGAAAAGTTCAGTTTAGGGTTTAAAACCCTAATGTTGACTGAAAGGAAAAAGTTCAGTTTAGGGTTTAAAACCCTAATGTTGACTAAAGGGAAAGAGATCAGTTTAGGGTTTAAAACCCTAATGCTGACTGAAAGGAAAAGTTCAGTTTAGGGTTTAAAACCCTAATGCTGACTGAAAGGAAAAAGTTCAGTTTAGGGCTTTAAAACCCTAATGCTGACTAAAGGGAAAGAGTTCAGTTAATGGTTTAAACCCCTAATGCTGACTGAAAGGAAAAAGTTCAGTTTAGGTTTTAAAACCCTAATGCTGACTAAAGGGAAAGAGTTCAGTTTAGGGTTTAAAACCCTAATGCTGACTGAAAGGAAAAGTTCAGTTTAGGGTTTAAAACCCTAATGCTGACTGAAAGGAAAAAGTTCAGTTTAGGGTTTAAAACCCTAATGCTGACTAAAGGGAAAGAGTTCAGTTTAGTGTTTAAAACCCTAATGCTGACTGAAAGGAAAAGGTTCAGTTTAGGGTTTAAAACCCTAATGCTGTCTAAAGGGAAAGAGTTCAGTTTAGGGTTTAAAACCATAATGCTGACTGAAAGGAAAAGTTTAGGGTTTAAAACCATGCAAGGGAAAGTGTTCAATTTAGGGTTTAAAACCCTAATGCTGACTGAAAGGAAAAAGTTCAGTTTAGGGTTTAAAACCCTAATGCTGACTGAAGGGAAAGAGTTCAGTTTAGGGTTTAAAACCCTAATGCTTACTGAAAGGAAAAGTTCAGTTTAGGGTTTAAAACCCTAATGCTGACTAAAGGGAAAGAGTTCAGTTTAGGGTTTAAAACCCTAATGCTGACTGAAAGGAAAAGTTCAGTTCAGGGTTTAAAACCTTAATGCTGACTAAAGGGAAAGAGTTCAGTTTAGGGTTTAAAACCATAATGCTGACTGAAAGAAAAAGTTCAGTTTAGGGTTTTAAAACCCTAATGCTGACTAAAGGGAAAGAGTTCAGTTTAGGGTTTAAAACCCTAATGCTGACTGAAAGGAAAAAGTTCAGTTTAGGGTTTAAAACCCTAATGCTGACTGAAAGGAAAAAGTTCAGTTTAGGGTTTTAAAACCCTAATGTTAACTAAAGGGAAAGAGTTCAGTTTAGGGTTTAAAACCCTAATGCTGACTGAAAGGAAAAAGTTCAGTTTAGGGTTAAAAACCTTAATGCTAACTAAAGGGAAAGAGTTCAGTTTAGTGTTTAAAACCCTAATGCTGACTGAAAGGAAAAGGTTCAGTTTAGGGTTTAAAACCCTAATGCTGTCTAAAGGGAAAGAGTTCAGTTTAGTGTTTAAAACCCTAATGCTGACTGAAAGGAAAAGTTTAGGGTTTAAAACCATGCAAGGGAAAGTGTTCAATTTAGGGTTTAAAACCCTAATGCTGACTGAAAGGAAAAAGTTCAGTTTAGGGTTTAAAACCCTAATGCTGACTGAAGGGAAAGAGTTCAGTTTAGGGTTTAAAACCCTAATGCTTACTGAAAGGAAAAGTTCAGTTTAGGGTTTAAAACCCTAATGCTGACTAAAGGGAAAGAGTTCAGTTTAGGGTTTTAAAACCCTAATGCTGACTAAAGGGAAAGAGTTCAGTTTAGGGTTTAAAACCCTAATGCTGACTGAAAGGAAAAAGTTCAGTTTAGGGTTTTAAAACCCTAATGTTAACTAAAGGGAAAGAGTTCAGTTTAGGGTTTAAAACCCTAATGCTGACTGAAAGGAAAAAGTTCAGTTTAGGGTTAAAAACCTTAATGCTAACTAAAGGGAAAGAGTTCAGTTTAGTGTTTAAAACCCTAATGCTGACTGAAAGGAAAAGGTTCAGTTTAGGGTTTAAAACCCTAATGCTGTCTCAAGGGAAAGAGTTCAGTTTAGTGTTTAAAACCCTAATGCTGACTGAAAGGAAAATGTTCAGTTTAGGGTTTAAAACCCTAATGCTGTCTAAAGGGAAAGAGTTCAGTTTAGGGTTTAAAACCATAATGCTGACTGAAAGGAAAAGTTTAGGGTTTAAAACCATGCAAGGGAAAGTGTTCAATTTAGGGTTTAAAACCCTAATGCTGACTGAAAGGAAAAAGTTCAGTTTAGGGTTTATAACCCTAATGCTGACTGAAGGGAAAGAGTTCAGTTTAGGGTTTAAAACCCTAATGCTTACTGAAAGGAAAAGTTCAGTTTAGGGTTTAAAACCCTAATGCTGACTAAAGGGAAAGAGTTCAGTTTAGGGTTTTAAAACCCTAATGCTGACTAAAGGGAAATAGTTCAGTTTAGGGTTTAAAACCCTAATGCTGACTGAAAGGAAAAAGTTCAGTTTAGGGTTTAAAACCCTAATGCTGACTGAAAGGAAAAAGTTCAGTTTAGGGTTTTAAAACCCTAATGTTAACTAAAGGGAAAGAGTTCAGTTTAGGGTTTAAAACCCTAATGCTGACTGAAAGGAAAAAGTTCAGTTTAGGGTTAAAAACCTTAATGCTAACTAAAGGGAAAGAGTTCAGTTTAGTGTTTAAAACCCTAATGCTGACTGAAAGGAAAAGGTTCGGTTTAGGGTTTAAAACCTTAATGCTGTCTAAAGGGAAAGAGTTCAGTTTAGGGTTTAAAACCATAATGCTGACTGAAAGGAAAAGTTTAGGGTTTAAAACCATGCAAGGGAAAGTGTTCAATTTAGCGTTTAAAACCCTAATGCTTAATGAAAGGAAAAGTTCAGTTTAGGGTTTAAAACCCTAATGCTGACTAAAGGGAAAGAGTTCAGTTTAGGGTTTAAAACCCTAATGCTGACTGAAAGGAAAAGTTCAGTTTAAGGTTTAAAACCCTAATGTTGACTGAAAGGAAAAAGTTCAGTTTAAGGTTTAAAACCCTAATGCTGACTAAAGGGAAAGAGTTCAGTTTAGGGTTTAAAACCCTAATGCTGACTGAAAGGAAAAGTTCAGTTTAGGGTTTAAAACCCTAATGCTGACTGAAAGGAAAAAGTTCAGTTTAGGGTATTAAAACCCTAATGCTGACTAAAGGGAAAGAGTTCAGTTTATGGTTTAAACCCCTAATGCTGACTGAAAGGAAAAAGTTCAGTTTAGGGTTTAAAACCCTAATGCTGACTAAAGGGAAAGAGTTCAGTTTAGGGTTTAAAACCATAATGCTGACTGAAAGAAAAAGTTCAGTTTAGGGTTTTAAAACCCTAATGCTGACTAATGGGAAAAAGTTCAGTTTAGGGTTTAAAACCCTAATACTGACTAAAGGGAAAGAGTTCAGTTTAGGGTTTAAAACCATAATGCTGACTGAAAGAAAAAGTTCAGTTTAGGGTTTTAAAACCCTAATGCTGACTAAAGGGAAAGAGTTCAGTTTAGGGTTTAAAACCCTAATGCTGACTGAAAGGAAAATTTCAGTTTAGAGTTTTAAAACCCTAGTGCTGACTAAAGGGAAAGAGTTCAGTTTAGGGTTTAAAACCCTAATGCTGACTGAAAGGAAAAAGTTCAGTTTAGGGTTTAAAACCCTAATGCTGACTGAAAGGAAAAAGTTCAGTTTAGGGTTTTAAAACCCTAATGCTGACTAAAGGGAAAGAGTTTAGTTTAGGGTTTAAAACACTAATGCTGACTGAAAGGAAAAAGTTCAGTTTAGGGTTTAAAACCCTAATGCTGACTGAAAGGAAAAAGTTCAGTTTAGGGTTTTAAAACCCTAATGCTGACTAAAGAGAAAGAGTTCAATTTAGGGTTTAAAACCCTAATGCTGACTGAAAGGAAAAAGTTCAGTTTAGGGTTAAAAACCTTAATGCTGACTAAAGGGAAAGAGTTCAGTTTAGTGTTTAAAACCCTAATGCTGACTGAAAGGAAAAGGTTCAGTTTAGGGTTTAAAACCCTAATGTTGTCTAAAGGGAAAGAGTTCAGTTTAGGGTTTAAAACCATAATGCTGACTGAAAGGAAAAAGTTCAGTTTAGGGTTTAAAACCCTAATGCTGACTAAAGGGAAAGAGTTCAGTTTAGGGTTTAAAACCATAATGCTGACTGAAAGAAAAAGTTCAGTTTAGGGTTTTAAAACCCTAATGCTGACTAATGGGAAAAAGTTCAGTTTAGGGTTTAAAACCCTAATACTAACTAAAGGGAAAGAGTTCAGTTTAGGGTTTAAAACCATAATGCTGACTGAAAGAAAAAGTTCAGTTTAGGGTTTTAAAACCCTAATGCTGACTAAAGGGAAAGAGTTCAGTTTAGGGTTTAAAACCCTAATGCTGACTGAAAGGAAAATTTCAGTTTAGGGTTTTAAAACCCTAGTGCTGACTAAAGGGAAAGAGTTCAGTTTAGGGTTTAAAACCCTAATGCTGACTGAAAGGAAAAAGTTCAGTTTAGGGTTTAAAACCCTAATGCTGACTGAAAGGAAAAAGTTCAGTTTAGGGTTTTAAAACCCTAATGCTGACTAAAGGGAAAGAGTTTAGTTTAGGGTTTAAAACACTAATGCTGACTGAAAGGAAAAAGTTCAGTTTAGGGTTTAAAACCCTAATGCTGACTGAAAGGAAAAAGTTCAGTTTAGGGTTTTAAAACCCTAATGCTGACTAAAGAGAAAGAGTTCAATTTAGGGTTTAAAACCCTAATGCTGACTGAAAGGAAAAAGTTCAGTTTAGGGTTAAAAACCTTAATGCTGACTAAAGGGAAAGAGTTCAGTTTAGTGTTTAAAACCCTAATGCTGACTGAAAGGAAAAGGTTCAGTTTAGGGTTTAAAACCCTAATGTTGTCTAAAGGGAAAGAGTTCAGTTTAGGGTTTAAAACCATAATGCTGACTGAAAGGAAAAGTTTAAGGTTTAAAACCATGCAAGGGAAAGTGTTCAATTTAGGGTTTAAAACCCTAATGCTGACTGAAAGGAAAAAGTTCAGTTTAGGGTTTAAAACCCTAATGCTGACTGAAGGGAAAGAGTTCAGTTTAGGGTTTAAAACCCTAATGCTTACTGAAAGGAAAAGTTCAGTTTAGGGTTTAAAACCCTAATGTTGACTAAAGGGAAAGAGTTTAGTTTAGGGTTTTAAAACCCTAATGCTGACTAAAGGGAAAGTGTTCAGTTTACGGTTTAAAACCCTAATGCTGACTGAAAGGAAAAGTTCTGTTTAGGGTTTTAAAACCCTAATGCTGATTAAAGGGAAAGAGTTCAGTTTAGGGTTTAAAACCCTAATGCTGACTGAAAGGAAAAGTTTAGTTTAGGGTTTAAAACCCTAATGCTGACTGAAAGGAAAAAGTTCAGTTTAGGGTTTTAAAACCCTAATGCTGACTAAAGGGAAAGAGTTCAGTTTATGGTTTAAACCCCTAATGCTGACTGAAAGGAAAAAGTTCAGTTTAGGGTTTAAAACCCTAATGCTGACTAAAGGGAAAAAGTTCAGTTTAGGGTTTAAAACCCTAATGCTGACTGAAAGGAAAAGTTCAGTTTAGGGTTTAAAACCCTAATGCTGACTGAAGGGAAAAAGTTCAGTTTAGGGTTTAAAACCCTAATGCTGACTAAAGGGAAAGAGTTCAGTTTAGTGTTTAAAACCCTAATGCTGACTGAAAGGAAAAGGTTCAGTTTAGGGATTAAAACCCTAATGCTGTCTAAAGGGAAAGAGTTCAGTTTAGGGTTTAAAACCATAATGCTGACTGAAAGGAAAAGTTTAGGGTTTAAAACCATGCAAGGGAAGTGTTCAGTTTAGGGTTTAAAACCCTAATGCTGACTTAAAGGAAAAAGTTAAGTTTAGGGTTTTAAAACCCTAATGCTGACTAAAGAGAAAGAGTTCAATTTAGGGTTTAAAACCCTAATGCTGACTGAAAGGAAAAAGTTCAGTTTAGGGTTAAAAACCTTAATGCTGACTAAAGGGAGAGAGTTCAGTTTAGTGTTTAAAACCCTAATGCTGACTGAAAGGAAAAGGTTCAGTTTAGGGTTTAAAACCCTAATGTTGTCTAAAGGGAAAGAGTTCAGTTTAGGGTTTAAAACCATAATGCTGACTGAAAGGAAAAGTTTAAGGTTTAAAACCATGCAAGGGAAAGTTATCAATTTAGGGTTTAAAACCCTAATGCTGACTGAAAGGAAAAAGTTCAGTTTAGGGTTTAAAACCCTAATGCTGACTGAAGGGAAAGAGTTCAGTTTAGGGTTTAAAACCCTAATGCTTACTGAAAGGAAAAGTTCAGTTTAGGGTTTAAAACCCTAATGCTGACTAAAGGGAAAGAGTTCAGTTTAGGGTTTAAAACCCTAATGCTGACTGAAAGGAAAAAGTTCAGTTTAGGGTTTTAAAACCCTAATGCTGACTAAAGGGAAAGAGTTCAGTTTATGGTTTAAACCCCTAATGCTGACTGAAAGGAAAAAGTTCAGTTTAGGGTTTAAAACCCTAATGCTGACTAAAGGGAAAGAGTTCAGTTTAGGGTTTAAAACCATAATGCTGACTGAAAGAAAAAGTTCAGTTTAGGGTTTTAAAACCCTAATGCTGACTAATGGGAAAAAGTTCAGTTTAGGGTTTAAAACCCTAATACTGACTAAAGGGAAAGAGTTCAGTTTAGGGTTTAAAACCATAATGCTGACTGAAAGAAAAAGTTCAGTTTAGGGTTTTAAAACCCTAATGCTGACTAAAGGGAAAGAGTTCAGTTTAGGGTTTAAAACCCTAATGCTGACTGAAAGGAAAATTTTAGTTTAGGGTTTTAAAACCCTAGTGCTGACTAAAGGGAAAGAGTTCAGTTTAGGGTTTAAAACCCTAATGCTGACTGAAAGGAAAAAGTTCAGTTTAGGGTTTAAAACCCTAATGCTGACTGAAAGGAAAAAGTTCAGTTTAGGGTTTTAAAACCCTAATGCTGACTAAAGGGAAAGAGTTTAGTTTAGGGTTTAAAACACTAATGCTGACTGAAAGGAAAAAGTTCAGTTTAGGGTTTAAAACCCTAATGCTGACTAAAAGGAAAAAGTTCAGTTTAGGGTTTTAAAACCCTAATGTTGACTAAAGAGAAAGAGTTCAATTTAGGGTTTAAAACCCTAATGCTGACTGAAAGGAAAAAGTTTAGTTTAGGGTTAAAAACCTTAATGCTGACTAAAGGGAAAGAGTTCAGTTTAGTGTTTAAAACCCTAATGCTGACTGAAAGGAAAAGGTTCAGTTTAGGGTTTAAAACCCTAATGCTGTCTAAAGGGAAAGAGTTCAGTTTAGGGTTTAAAACCATAATGCTGACTGAAAGGAAAAGTTTACGGTTTAAAACCATGCAAGGGAAAGTGTTCAATTTAGGGTTTAAAACCCTAATGCTGACTGAAAGGAAAAAGTTCAGTTTAGGGTTTAAAACCCTAATGCTGACTGAAGGGAAAGAGTTCAGTTTAGGGTTTAAAACCCTAATGCTTACTGAAAGGAAAAGTTCAGTTTAGGGTTTAAAACCCTAATGTTGACTAAAGGGAAAGAGTTTAGTTTAGGGTTTTAAAACCCTAATGCTGACTAAAGGGAAAGAGTTCAGTTTAGGGTTTAAAACCCTAATGCTGACTGAAAGGAAAAGTTCTGTTTAGGGTTTTAAAACCCTAATGCTGATTAAAGGGAAAGAGTTCAGTTTAGGGTTTAAAACCCTAATGCTGACTGAAAGGAAAAGTTTAGTTTAGGGTTTAAAACCCTAATGCTGACTGAAAGGAAAAAGTTCAGTTTAGGGTTTTAAAACCCTAATGCTGACTAAAGGGAAAGAGTTCAGTTTATGGTTTAAACCCCTAATGCTGACTGAAAGGAAAAAGTTCAGTTTAGGGTTTAAAACCCTAATGCTGACTGAAGGGAAAAAGTTCAGTTTAGGGTTTAAAACCCTAATGCTGACTGAAAGGAAAAGTTCAGTTTAGGGTTTAAAACCCTAATGCTGACTGAAGGGAAAAAGTTCAGTTTAGGGTTTAAAACCCTAATGCTGACTAAAGGGAAAGAGTTCAGTTTAGTGTTTAAAACCCTAATGCTGACTGTAAGGAAAAGGTTCAGTTTAGGGATTAAAACCCTAATGCTGTCTAAAGGGAAAGAGTTCAGTTTAGGGTTTAAAACCATAATGCTGACTGAAAGGAAAAGTTTAGGGTTTAAAACCATGCAAGGGAAGTGTTCAGTTTAGGGTTTAAAACCCTAATGCTGACTGAAAGGAAAAAGTTCAGTTTAGGGTTTTAAAACCCTAATGCTGACTAAAGAGAAAGAGTTCAATTTAGGGTTTAAAACCCTAATGCTGACTGAAAGGAAAAAGTTCAGTTTAGGGTTAAAAACCTTAATGCTGACTAAAGGGAAAGAGTTCAGTTTAGGGTTTAAAACCATAATGCTGACTGAAAGAAAAAGTTCAGTTTAGGGTTTTAAAACCCTAATGCTGACTAAAGGGAAAGAGTTCAGTTTAGGGTTTAAAACCCTAATGCTGACTGAAAGGAAAAGGTTCAGTTTAGGGTTTAAAACCCTAATGTTGTCTAAAGGGAAAGAGTTCAGTTTAGGGTTTAAAACCATAATGCTGACTGAAAGGAAAAGTTTAAGGTTTAAAACCATGCAAGGGAAAGTTATCAATTTAGGGTTTAAAACCCTAATGCTGACTGATAGGAAAAAGTTCAGTTTAGGGTTTAAAACCCTAATGCTGACTGAAGGGAAAGAGTTCAGTTTAGGGTTTAAAACCCTAATGCTTACTGAAAGGAAAAGTTCAGTTTAGGGTTTAAAACCCTAATGTTGACTAAAGGGAAAGAGTTCAGTTTAGGGTTTTAAAACCCTAATGCTGACTAAAGGGAAAGAGTTCAGTTTACGGTTTAAAACCCTAATGCTGACTGAAAGGAAAAGTTCTGTTTAGGGTTTTAAAACCCTAATGCTGATTAAAGGGAAAGAGTTCAGTTTAGGGTTTAAAACCCTAATGCTGACTGAAAGGAAAAGTTTAGTTTAGGGTTTAAAACCCTAATGCTGACTGAAAGGAAAAAGTTCAGTTTAGGGTTTTAAAACCCTAATGCTGACTAAAGGGAAAGAGTTCAGTTTATGGTTTAAACCCCTAATGCTGACTGAAAGGAAAAAGTTCAGTTTAGGGTTTAAAACCCTAATGCTGACTAAAGGGAAAAAGTTCAGTTTAGGGTTTAAAACCCTAATGCTGACTGAAAGGAAAAGTTCAGTTTAGGGTTTAAAACCCTAATGCTGACTGAAGGGAAAAAGTTCAGTTTAGGGTTTAAAACCCTAATGCTGACTAAAGGGAAAGAGTTCAGTTTAGTGTTTAAAACCCTAATGCTGACTGAAAGGAAAAGGTTCAGTTTAGGGATTAAAACCCTAATGCTGTCTAAAGGGAAAGAGTTCAGTTTAGGGTTTAAAACCATAATGCTGACTGAAAGGAAAAGTTTAGGGTTTAAAACCATGCAAGGGAAGTGTTCAATTTAGGGTTTAAAACCCTAATGTTGACTGAAAGGAAAAAGTTCAGTTTAGGGTTTAAAACCCTAATGCTGACTGAAGGGAAAGAGTTCAGTTTAGGGTTTAAAACCCTAATGCTTACTGAAAGGAAAAGTTCAGTTTAGGGTTTAAAACCCTAATGCTGACTAAAGGGAAAGAGTTCAGTTTAGGGTTTAAAACCCTAATGCTGACTGAAAGGAAAAGTTCAGTTTAGGGTTTAAAACCCTAATGTTGACTGAAAGGAAAAAGTTCAGTTTAGGATTTAAAACCCTAATGCTGACTAAAGGGAAAGAGTTCAGTTTAGGGTTTAAAACCATAATGCTGACTGAAAGAAAAAGTTCAGTTTAGGGTTTTAAAACCCTAATGCTGACTAAAGGGAAAGAGTTCAGTTTAGGGTTTAAAACCCTAATGCTGACTGAAAGGAAAATTTCAGTTTAGGGTTTTAAAACCCTAATGCTGACTAAAGGGAAAGAGTTCAGTTTAGGGTTTAAAACCCTAATGCTGACTGAAAGGAAAAAGTTCAGTTTAGGGTTTAAAACCCTAATGCTGACTAAAGGGAAAGAGTTCAGTTTAGGGTTTAAAACCCTATAGCTGACTGAAAGTAAAAGTTCAATTTAGGGTTTAAAACCCTAATTCTGACTAAAAGGAAAGACTTCAGTTTAGGGTTTAAAACCCTAATGCTGACTGAAAGGAAAAGTTCAGTTTAGGGTTTAAAACCCTAATGTTGACTAAAGGGAAAGAGTTCAGTTTAGGGTTTAAAACCCTAATGCTGACTGAAAGGAAAAGTTTAGTTTAGGGTTTAAAACCCTAATGCTGACTAAAGGGAAAGAGTTCAGTTTAGGGTTCAAAACCCTAATGCTGACTGAAAGGAAAAGTTCAGTTTAGGGTTTTAAAACCCTAATGCTGACTAAAGGGAAAGAGTTCAGTTTAGGGTTTAAAACCCTAATGCTGACTGAAAGGAAAAGTTCAGTTTAGGGTTTAAAACCCTAATGCTGACTAAAAGGAAAAAGTTCAGTTTAGGGTTTAAAACCCTAATGCTGACTAAAGGGAAAGAGTTTAGTTTAAGGTTTAAAACCCTAATGCTGACTGAAAGGAAAAGTTCAGTTTAGGGTTTAAAACCCTAATGCTGACTAAAGGGACAGAGTTCTGTTTAGGGTTTAAAACCCTAATGCTGACTGAAAGGAAAAGTTCAGTTTAGGGTTTTAAAACCCTAATGCTGACTAAAGTGAAAGAGTTCAGTTTAGGGTTTAAAGCCCTAATGCTGACTGAAAGGAAAAGTTCAGTTTAGGGTTTTAAAACCCTAATGCTGACTAAAGGGAAAGAGTTCAGTTTAGGGTTTAAAACCCTAATGCTGACTAAAGGGAAAGAGTTCAGTTTAGGGTTTAAAACCCTATAGCTGACTGAAAGTAAAAGTTCAATTTAGGGTTTAAAACCCTAATGCTGACTAAAAGGAAAGACTTCAGTTTAGGGTTTAAAACCCTAATGCTGACTGAAAGGAAAAGTTTAGTTTAGGGTTTAAAACCCTAATGCTGACTAAAGGGACAGAGTTCAGTTTAGGGTTTAAAACCCTAATGCTGACTGAAAGGAAAAGTTCAGTTTAGGGTTTTAAAACCCTAATGCTGACTAAAGTGAAAGAGTTCAGTTTAGGGTTTAAAGCCCTAATGCTGACTGAAAGGAAAAGTTCAGTTTAGGGTTTTAAAACCCTAATGCTGACTAAAGGGAAAGAGTTCAGTTTAGGGTTTAAAACCCTAATGCTGACTAAAGGGAAAGAGTTCAGTTTAGGGTTTAAAACCCTATAGCTGACTAAAGGGAAATAGTTCAGTTTAGGGTTCAAAACCCTAATGCTGACTGAAAGGAAAAGTTCAGTTTAGGGTTTTAAAACCCTAATGCTGACTAAAGGGAAAGAGTTCAGTTTAGGGTTTAAAACCCTAATGCTGACTGAAAGGAAAAGTTCAGTTTAGGGTTTAAAACCCTAATGCTGACTAAAAGGAAAAAGTTCAGTTTAGGGTTTAAAACCCTAATGCTGACTAAAGGGAAAGAGTTTAGTTTAAGGTTTAAAACCCTAATGCTAACTGAAAGGAAAAGTTCAGTTTAGGGTTTAAAACCCTAATGCTGACTAAAGGGACAGAGTTCAGTTTAGGGTTTAAAACCCTAATGCTGACTGAAAGGAAAAGTTCAGTTTAGGGTTTTAAAACCCTAATGCTGACTAAAGTGAAAGAGTTCAGTTTAGGGTTTAAAGCCCTAATGCTGACTGAAAGGAAAAGTTCAGTTTAGGGTTTTAAAACCCTAATGCTGACTAAAGGGAAAGAGTTCAGTTTAGGGTTTAAAACCCTAATGCTGACTGAAAGGAAAAGTTCAGTTTAGGGTTTAAAACCCTAATGCTGACTAAAAGGAAAAAGTTCAGTTTAGGGTTTAAAACCCTAATGCTGACTAAAGGGAAAGAGTTTAGTTTAAGGTTTAAAACCCTAATGCTGACTGAAAGGAAAAGTTCAGTTTAGGGTTTTAAAACCCTAATGCTGACTAAAGTGAAAGAGTTCAGTTTAGGGTTTAAAGCCCTAATGCTGACTGAAAGGAAAAGTTCAGTTTAGGGTTTTAAAACCCTAATGCTGACTAAAGTGAAAGAGTTCAGTTTAGGGTTTAAAGCCCTAATGCTGACTAAAGGGAAAGAGTTCAGTTTAGGGTTTAAAACCCTAATGCTTACTGAAAGGAAAAGTTCAGTTTAGGGTTTAAAACCCTAATGCTGACTAAAGGGAAAGAGTTCAGTTCATGGTTTAAAACCCTAATGCTGACTGAAAGGAAAAGTTCAGTTTAGGGTTTAAAACCCTAATGTTGACTGAAAGGAAAAAGTTCAGTTTAGGATTTAAAACCCTAATGCTGACTAAAGGGAAAGAGTTCAGTTTAGGGTTTAAAACCATAATGCTGACTGAAAGAAAAAGTTCAGTTTAGGGTTTTAAAACCCTAATGCTGACTAAAGGGAAAGAGTTCAGTTTAGGGTTTAAAACCCTAATGCTGACTGAAAGGAAAATTTCAGTTTAGGGTTTTAAAACCCTAATGCTGACTAAAGGGAAAGAGTTCAGTTTAGGGTTTAAAACCCTAATGCTGACTGAAAGGAAAAAGTTCAGTTTAGGGTTTAAAACCCTAATGCTGACTAAAGGGAAAGAGTTCAGTTTAGGGTTTAAAACCCTATAGCTGACTGAAAGTAAAAGTTCAATTTAGGGTTTAAAACCCTAATTCTGACTAAAAGGAAAGACTTCAGTTTAGGGTTTAAAACCCTAATGCTGACTGAAAGGAAAAGTTCAGTTTAGGGTTTAAAACCCTAATGTTGACTAAAGGGAAAGAGTTCAGTTTAGGGTTTAAAACCCTAATGCTGACTGAAAGGAAAAGTTTAGTTTAGGGTTTAAAACCCTAATGCTGACTAAAGGGAAAGAGTTCAGTTTAGGGTTCAAAACCCTAATGCTGACTGAAAGGAAAAGTTCAGTTTAGGGTTTTAAAACCCTAATGCTGACTAAAGGGAAAGAGTTCAGTTTAGGGTTTAAAACCCTAATGCTGACTGAAAGGAAAAGTTCAGTTTAGGGTTTAAAACCCTAATGCTGACTAAAAGGAAAAAGTTCAGTTTAGGGTTTAAAACCCTAATGCTGACTAAAGGGAAAGAGTTTAGTTTAAGGTTTAAAACCCTAATGCTGACTGAAAGGAAAAGTTCAGTTTAGGGTTTAAAACCCTAATGCTGACTAAAGGGACAGAGTTCTGTTTAGGGTTTAAAACCCTAATGCTGACTGAAAGGAAAAGTTCAGTTTAGGGTTTTAAAACCCTAATGCTGACTAAAGTGAAAGAGTTCAGTTTAGGGTTTAAAGCCCTAATGCTGACTGAAAGGAAAAGTTCAGTTTAGGGTTTTAAAACCCTAATGCTGACTAAAGGGAAAGAGTTCAGTTTAGGGTTTAAAACCCTAATGCTGACTAAAGGGAAAGAGTTCAGTTTAGGGTTTAAAACCCTATAGCTGACTGAAAGTAAAAGTTCAATTTAGGGTTTAAAACCCTAATGCTGACTAAAAGGAAAGACTTCAGTTTAGGGTTTAAAACCCTAATGCTGACTGAAAGGAAAAGTTTAGTTTAGGGTTTAAAACCCTAATGCTGACTAAAGGGACAGAGTTCAGTTTAGGGTTTAAAACCCTAATGCTGACTGAAAGGAAAAGTTCAGTTTAGGGTTTTAAAACCCTAATGCTGACTAAAGTGAAAGAGTTCAGTTTAGGGTTTAAAGCCCTAATGCTGACTGAAAGGAAAAGTTCAGTTTAGGGTTTTAAAACCCTAATGCTGACTAAAGGGAAAGAGTTCAGTTTAGGGTTTAAAACCCTAATGCTGACTAAAGGGAAAGAGTTCAGTTTAGGGTTTAAAACCCTATAGCTGACTAAAGGGAAATAGTTCAGTTTAGGGTTCAAAACCCTAATGCTGACTGAAAGGAAAAGTTCAGTTTAGGGTTTTAAAACCCTAATGCTGACTAAAGGGAAAGAGTTCAGTTTAGGGTTTAAAACCCTAATGCTGACTGAAAGGAAAAGTTCAGTTTAGGGTTTAAAACCCTAATGCTGACTAAAAGGAAAAAGTTCAGTTTAGGGTTTAAAACCCTAATGCTGACTAAAGGGAAAGAGTTTAGTTTAAGGTTTAAAACCCTAATGCTAACTGAAAGGAAAAGTTCAGTTTAGGGTTTAAAACCCTAATGCTGACTAAAGGGACAGAGTTCAGTTTAGGGTTTAAAACCCTAATGCTGACTGAAAGGAAAAGTTCAGTTTAGGGTTTTAAAACCCTAATGCTGACTAAAGTGAAAGAGTTCAGTTTAGGGTTTAAAGCCCTAATGCTGACTGAAAGGAAAAGTTCAGTTTAGGGTTTTAAAACCCTAATGCTGACTAAAGGGAAAGAGTTCAGTTTAGGGTTTAAAACCCTAATGCTGACTAAAGGGAAAGAGTTCAGTTTAGGGTTTAAAACCCTATAGCTGACTGAAAGTAAAAGTTCAATTTAGGGTTTAAAACCCTAATGCTGACTAAAAGGAAAGACTTCAGTTTAGGGTTTAAAACCCTAATGCTGACTGAAAGGAAAAGTTTAGTTTAGGGTTTAAAACCCTAATGCTGACTAAAGTGACAGAGTTCAGTTTAGGGTTTAAAACCCTAATGCTGACTGAAAGGAAAAGTTCAGTTTAGGGTTTTAAAACCCTAATGCTGACTAAAGTGAAAGAGTTCAGTTTAGGGTTTAAAGCCCTAATGCTGACTGAAAGGAAAAGTTCAGTTTAGGGTTTTAAAACCCTAATGCTGACTAAAGGGAAAGAGTTCAGTTTAGGGTTTAAAACCCTAATGCTGACTAAAGGGAAAGAGTTCAGTTTAGGGTTTAAAACCCTATAGCTGACTGAAAGTAAAAGTTCAATTTAGGGTTTAAAACCCTAATGCTGACTAAAAGGAAAGACTTCAGTTTAGGGTTTAAAACCCTAATGCTGACTGAAAGGAAAAGTTTAGTTTAGGGTTTAAAACCCTAATGCTGACTAAAAGGAAAGAGTTCAGTTTAGGGTTCAAAACCCTAATGCTGACTGAAAGGAAAAGTTCAGTTTAGGGTTTTAAAACCCTAATGCTGACTAAAGGGAAAGAGTTCAGTTTAGGGTTTAAAACCCTAATGCTGACTGAAAGGAAAAGTTCAGTTTAGGGTTTAAAACCCTAATGCTGACTAAAAGGAAAAAGTTCAGTTTAGGGTTTAAAACCCTAATGCTGACTAAAGGGAAAGAGTTCAGTTTAGGGTTTAAAACCCTAATGCTGACTGAAAGGAAAAGTTCAGTTTAGGGTTTAAAACCCTAATGCTGACTAAAGGGACAGAGTTCAGTTTAGGGTTTAAAACCCTAATGCTGACTGAAAGGAAAAGTTCAGTTTAGGGTTTTAAAACCCTAATGCTGACTAAAGTGAAAGAGTTCAGTTTAGGGTTTAAAGCCCTAATGCTGACTGAAAGGAAAAGTTCAGTTTAGGGTTTTAAAACCCTAAAGCTGACTAAAGGGAAAGAGTTCAGTTTAGGGTTTAAAACCCTAATGCTGACTGAAAGGAAAAGTTCAGTTTAGGGTTTAAAACCCTAATGCTGACTAAAAGGAAAAAGTTCAGTTTAGGGTTTAAAACCCTAATGCTGACTAAAGGGAAAGAGTTCAGTTTAGGGTTTAAAACCCTAATGCTGACTGAAAGGAAAAGTTCAGTTTAGGGTTTAAAACCCTAATGCTGACTGAAGGGAAAGAGTTCAGTTTAGGGTTTAAAACCCTAATGCTTACTGAAAGGAAAAGTTCAGTTTAGGGTTTAAAACCCTAATGCTGACTAAAGGGAAAGAGTTCAGTTTAGGGTTTAAAACCCTAATGCTGACTGAAAGGAAAAGTTCAGTTTAGGGTTTAAAACCCTAATGTTGACTGAAAGGAAAAAGTTCAGTTTAGGATTTAAAACCCTAATGCTGACTAAAGGGAAAGAGTTCAGTTTAGGGTTTAAAACCATAATGCTGACTGAAAGAAAAAGTTAAGTTTAGGGTTTTAAAACCCTAATGCTGACTAAAGGGAAAGAGTTCAGTTTAGGGTTTAAAACCCTAATGCTGACTGAAAGGAAAAAGTTTAGTTTAGGGTTTTAAAACCCTAATGCTGACTAAAGGGAAAGAGTTCAGTTTAGGGTTTAAAACCCTAATGCTGACTGAAAGGAAAAAGTTCAGTTTAGGGTTTAAAACCCTAATGCTGACTAAAGGGAAAGAGTTCAGTTTAGGGTTTAAAACCCTATAGCTGACTGAAAGTAAAAGTTCAATTTAGGGTTTAAAACCCTAATGCTGACTAAAAGGAAAGACTTCAGTTTAGGGTTTAAAACCCTAATGCTGACTGAAAGGAAAAGTTTAGTTTAGGGTTTAAAACCCTAATGCTGACTAAAGGGAAAGAGTTCAGTTTAGGGTTCAAAACCCTAATGCTGACTGAAAGGAAAAGTTCAGTTTAGGGCTTTAAAACCCTAATGCTGACTAAAGGGAAAGAGTTCAGTTTAGGGTTTAAAACCCTAATGCTGACTGAAAGGAAAAGTTCAGTTTAGGGTTTAAAACCCTAATGCTGACTAAAAGGAAAAAGTTCAGTTTAGGGTTTAAAACCCTAATGCTGACTAAAGGGAAAGAGTTCAGTTTAGGGTTTAAAACCCTAATGCTGACTGAAAGAAAAAGTTCAGTTTAGGGTTTAAAACCCTAATGCTGACTAAAGGGACAGAGTTCAGTTTAGGGTTTAAAACCCTAATGCTGACTGAAAGGAAAAGTTCAGTTTAGGGGTTTAAAACCCTAATGCTGACTAAATTGAAAGAGTTCAGTTTAGGGTTTAAAGCCCTAATGCTGACTGAAAGGAAAAGTTCAGTTTAGGGTTTAAAACCCTAATGCTGACTTAAGGGAAAGAGTTCAGTTTAGGGTATTAAACCCTAATGCTGACTAAAGGGAAAGAGTTCAGTTTAGGGTTTAAAACCCTAATGCTGACTGAAAGGAAAAGTTTAGTTTAGGGTTTAAAACCCTAATGCTGACTGAAAGGAAAAAGTTCAGTTTAGGGTTTTAAAACCCTAATGCTGACTAAAGGGAAAGAGTTCAGTTTATGGTTTAAACCCCTAATGCTGACTGAAAGGAAAAAGTTCAGTTTAGGGTTTAAAACCCTAATGCTGACTAAAGGGAAAAAGTTCAGTTTAGGGTTTAAAACCCTAATGCTGACTGAAAGGAAAAGTTCAGTTTAGGGTTTAAAACCCTAATGCTGACTGAAGGGAAAATGTTCAGTTTAGGGTTTAAAACCCTAATGCTGACTAAAGGGAAAGAGTTCAGTTTAGTGTTTAAAACCCTAATGCTGACTGAAAGGAAAAGGTTCAGTTTAGGGTTTAAAACCCTAATGCTGTCTAAAGGGAAAGAGTTCAGTTTAGTGTTTAAAACCATAATGCTGACTGAAAGGAAAAGTTTAGGGTTTAAAACCATGCAAGGGAAGTGTTCAATTTAGGGTTTAAAACCCTAATGCTGACTGAAAGGAAAAAGTTCAGTTTAGGGTTTAAAACCCTAATGCTGACTGAAGGGAAAGAGTTCAGTTTAGGGTTTAAAACCCTAATGCTTACTGAAAGGAAAAGTTCAGTTTAGGGTTTAAAACCCTAATGCTGACTAAAGGGAAAGAGTTCAGTTTAGGGTTTAAAACCCTAATGCTGACTGAAAGGAAAAGTTCAGTTTAGGGTTTAAAACCCTAATGTTGACTGAAAGGAAAAAGTTCAGTTTAGGATTTAAAACCCTAATGCTGACTAAAGGGAAAGAGTTCAGTTTAGGGTTTAAAACCATAATGCTGACTGAAAGAAAAAGTTAAGTTTAGGGTTTTAAAACCCTAATGCTGACTAAAGGGAAAGAGTTCAGTTTAGGGTTTAAAACCCTAATGCTGACTGAAAGGAAAATTTCAATTTAGGGTTTTAAAACCCTAATGCTGACTAAAGGGAAAGAGTTCAGTTTAGGGTTTAAAACCCTAATGCTGACTGAAAGGAAAAAGTTCAGTTTAGGGTTTAAAACCCTAATGCTGACTAAAGGGAAAGAGTTCAGTTTAGGGTTTAAAACCCTATAGCTGACTGAAAGTAAAAGTTCAATTTAGGGTTTAAAACCCTAATGCTGACTAAAAGGAAAGACTTCAGTTTAGGGTTTAAAACCCTAATGCTGACTGAAAGGAAAAGTTTAGTTTAGGGTTTAAAACCCTAATGCTGACTAAAGGGAAAGAGTTCAGTTTAGGGTTTAAAACCCTAATGCTGACTGAAAGGAAAAGTTCAGTTTAGGGTTTAAAACCCTAATGTTGACTGAAAGGAAAAAGTTCAGTTTAGGATTTAAAACCCTAATGCTGACTAAAGGGAAAGAGTTCAGTTTAGGGTTTAAAACCATAATGCTGACTGAAAGAAAAAGTTCAGTTTAGGGTTTTAAAACCCTAATGCTGACTAAAGGGAAAGAGTTCAGTTTAGGGTTTAAAACCCTAATGCTGACTGAAAGGAAAATTTCAGTTTAGGGTTTTAAAACCCTAATGCTGACTAAAGGGAAAGAGTTCAGTTTTAGGGTTTAAAACCCTAATGCTGACTGAAAGGAAAAAGTTCAGTTTAGGGTTTAAAACCCTAATGCTGACTAAAGGGAAAGAGTTCAGTTTAGGGTTTAAAACCCTATAGCTGACTGAAAGTAAAAGTTCAATTTAGGGTTTAAAACCCTAATTCTGACTAAAAGGAAAGACTTCAGTTTAGGGTTTAAAACCGTAATGCTGACTGAAAGGAAAAGTTCAGTTTAGGGTTTAAAACCCTAATGCTGGCTGAAAGGAAAAAGTTCAGTTTAGGGTTTAAAACCGTAATGCTGACTAAAGGGAAAGAGTTCAGTTTAGGGTTTAAAACCCTATAGCTGACTAAAGGGAAATAGTTCAGTTTAGGGTTCAAAACCCTAATGCTGACTGAAAGGAAAAGTTCAGTTTAGGGTTTTAAAACCCTAATGCTGACTAAAGGGAAAGAGTTCAGTTTAGGGTTTAAAACCCTAATGCTGACTGAAAGGAAAAGTTCAGTTTAGGGTTTAAAACCCTAATGCTGACTAAAAGGAAAAAGTTCAGTTTAGGGTTTAAAACCCTAATGCTGACTAAAGGGAAAGAGTTTAGTTTAAGGTTTAAAACCCTAATGCTAACTGAAAGGAAAAGTTCAGTTTAGGGTTTAAAACCCTAATGCTGACTAAAGGGACAGAGTTCAGTTTAGGGTTTAAAACCCTAATGCTGACTGAAAGGAAAAGTTCAGTTTAGGGTTTTAAAACCCTAATGCTGACTAAAGTGAAAGAGTTCAGTTTAGGGTTTAAAGCCCTAATGCTGACTGAAAGGAAAAGTTCAGTTTAGGGTTTTAAAACCCTAATGCTGACTAAAGGGAAAGAGTTCAGTTTAGGGTTTAAAACCCTAATGCTAACTAAAGGGAAAGAGTTCAGTTTAGGGTTTAAAACCCTATAGCTGACTGAAAGTAAAAGTTCAATTTAGGGTTTAAAACCCTAATGCTGACTAAAAGGAAAGACTTCAGTTTAGGGTTTAAAACCCTAATGCTGACTGAAAGGAAAAGTTTAGTTTAGGGTTTAAAACCCTAATGCTGACTAAAGTGACAGAGTTCAGTTTAGGGTTTAAAACCCTAATGCTGACTGAAAGGAAAAGTTCAGTTTAGGGTTTTAAAACCCTAATGCTGACTAAAGTGAAAGAGTTCAGTTTAGGGTTTAAAGCCCTAATGCTGACTGAAAGGAAAAGTTCAGTTTAGGGTTTTAAAACCCTAATGCTGACTAAAGGGAAAGAGTTCAGTTTAGGGTTTAAAACCCTAATGCTGACTAAAGGGAAAGAGTTCAGTTTAGGGTTTAAAACCCTATAGCTGACTGAAAGTAAAAGTTCAATTTAGGGTTTAAAACCCTAATGCTGACTAAAAGGAAAGACTTCAGTTTAGGGTTTAAAACCCTAATGCTGACTGAAAGGAAAAGTTTAGTTTAGGGTTTAAAACCCTAATGCTGACTAAAAGGAAAGAGTTCAGTTTAGGGTTCAAAACCCTAATGCTGACTGAAAGGAAAAGTTCAGTTTAGGGTTTTAAAACCCTAATGCTGACTAAAGGGAAAGAGTTCAGTTTAGGGTTTAAAACCCTAATGCTGACTGAAAGGAAAAGTTCAGTTTAGGGTTTAAAACCCTAATGCTGACTAAAAGGAAAAAGTTCAGTTTAGGGTTTAAAACCCTAATGCTGACTAAAGGGAAAGAGTTCAGTTTAGGGTTTAAAACCCTAATGCTGACTGAAAGGAAAAGTTCAGTTTAGGGTTTAAAACCCTAATGCTGACTAAAGGGACAGAGTTCAGTTTAGGGTTTAAAACCCTAATGCTGACTGAAAGGAAAAGTTCAGTTTAGGGTTTTAAAACCCTAATGCTGACTAAAGTGAAAGAGTTCAGTTTAGGGTTTAAAGCCCTAATGCTGACTGAAAGGAAAAGTTCAGTTTAGGGTTTTAAAACCCTAAAGCTGACTAAAGGGAAAGAGTTCAGTTTAGGGTTTAAAACCCTAATGCTGACTGAAAGGATAATTCAGTTTAGGGTTTAAAACCCTAATGCTGACTAAAAGGAAAAAGTTCAGTTTAGGGTTTAAAACCCTAATGCTGACTAAAGGGAAAGAGTTCAGTTTAGGGTTTAAAACCCTAATGCTGACTGAAAGGAAAAGTTCAGTTTAGGGTTTAAAACCCTAATGCTGACTGAAGGGAAAGAGTTCAGTTTAGGGTTTAAAACCCTAATGCTTACTGAAAGGAAAAGTTCAGTTTAGGGTTTAAAACCCTAATGCTGACTAAAGGGAAAGAGTTCAGTTTAGGGTTTAAAACCCTAATGCTGACTGAAAGGAAAAGTTCAGTTTAGGGTTTAAAACCCTAATGTTGACTGAAAGGAAAAAGTTCAGTTTAGGATTTAAAACCCTAATGCTGACTAAAGGGAAAGAGTTCAGTTTAGGGTTTAAAACCATAATGCTGACTGAAAGAAAAAGTTAAGTTTAGGGTTTTAAAACCCTAATGCTGACTAAAGGGAAAGAGTTCAGTTTAGGGTTTAAAACCCTAATGCTGACTGAAAGGAAAAAGTTTAGTTTAGGGTTTTAAAACCCTAATGCTGACTAAAGGGAAAGAGTTCAGTTTAGGGTTTAAAACCCTAATGCTGACTGAAAGGAAAAAGTTCAGTTTAGGGTTTAAAACCCTAATGCTGACTAAAGGGAAAGAGTTCAGTTTAGGGTTTAAAACCCTATAGCTGACTGAAAGTAAAAGTTCAATTTAGGGTTTAAAACCCTAATGCTGACTAAAAGGAAAGACTTCAGTTTAGGGTTTAAAACCCTAATGCTGACTGAAAGGAAAAGTTTAGTTTAGGGTTTAAAACCCTAATGCTGACTAAAGGGAAAGAGTTCAGTTTAGGGTTCAAAACCCTAATGCTGACTGAAAGGAAAAGTTCAGTTTAGGGCTTTAAAACCCTAATGCTGACTAAAGGGAAAGAGTTCAGTTTAGGGTTTAAAACCCTAATGCTGACTGAAAGGAAAAGTTCAGTTTAGGGTTTAAAACCCTAATGCTGACTAAAAGGAAAAAGTTCAGTTTAGGGTTTAAAACCCTAATGCTGACTAAAGGGAAAGAGTTCAGTTTAGGGTTTAAAACCCTAATGCTGACTGAAAGAAAAAGTTCAGTTTAGGGTTTAAAACCCTAATGCTGACTAAAGGGACAGAGTTCAGTTTAGGGTTTAAAACCCTAATGCTGACTGAAAGGAAAAGTTCAGTTTAGGGGTTTAAAACCCTAATGCTGACTAAATTGAAAGAGTTCAGTTTAGGGTTTAAAGCCCTAATGCTGACTGAAAGGAAAAGTTCAGTTTAGGGTTTAAAACCCTAATGCTGACTTAAGGGAAAGAGTTCAGTTTAGGGTATTAAACCCTAATGCTGACTAAAGGGAAAGAGTTCAGTTTAGGGTTTAAAACCCTAATGCTGACTGAAAGGAAAAGTTTAGTTTAGGGTTTAAAACCCTAATGCTGACTGAAAGGAAAAAGTTCAGTTTAGGGTTTTAAAACCCTAATGCTGACTAAAGGGAAAGAGTTCAGTTTATGGTTTAAACCCCTAATGCTGACTGAAAGGAAAAAGTTCAGTTTAGGGTTTAAAACCCTAATGCTGACTAAAGGGAAAAAGTTCAGTTTAGGGTTTAAAACCCTAATGCTGACTGAAAGGAAAAGTTCAGTTTAGGGTTTAAAACCCTAATGCTGACTGAAGGGAAAATGTTCAGTTTAGGGTTTAAAACCCTAATGCTGACTAAAGGGAAAGAGTTCAGTTTAGTGTTTAAAACCCTAATGCTGACTGAAAGGAAAAGGTTCAGTTTAGGGTTTAAAACCCTAATGCTGTCTAAAGGGAAAGAGTTCAGTTTAGTGTTTAAAACCATAATGCTGACTGAAAGGAAAAGTTTAGGGTTTAAAACCATGCAAGGGAAGTGTTCAATTTAGGGTTTAAAACCCTAATGCTGACTGAAAGGAAAAAGTTCAGTTTAGGGTTTAAAACCCTAATGCTGACTGAAGGGAAAGAGTTCAGTTTAGGGTTTAAAACCCTAATGCTTACTGAAAGGAAAAGTTCAGTTTAGGGTTTAAAACCCTAATGCTGACTAAAGGGAAAGAGTTCAGTTTAGGGTTTAAAACCCTAATGCTGACTGAAAGGAAAAGTTCAGTTTAGGGTTTAAAACCCTAATGTTGACTGAAAGGAAAAAGTTCAGTTTAGGATTTAAAACCCTAATGCTGACTAAAGGGAAAGAGTTCAGTTTAGGGTTTAAAACCATAATGCTGACTGAAAGAAAAAGTTAAGTTTAGGGTTTTAAAACCCTAATGCTGACTAAAGGGAAAGAGTTCAGTTTAGGGTTTAAAACCCTAATGCTGACTGAAAGGAAAATTTCAATTTAGGGTTTTAAAACCCTAATGCTGACTAAAGGGAAAGAGTTCAGTTTAGGGTTTAAAACCCTAATGCTGACTGAAAGGAAAAAGTTCAGTTTAGGGTTTAAAACCCTAATGCTGACTAAAGGGAAAGAGTTCAGTTTAGGGTTTAAAACCCTATAGCTGACTGAAAGTAAAAGTTCAATTTAGGGTTTAAAACCCTAATGCTGACTAAAAGGAAAGACTTCAGTTTAGGGTTTAAAACCCTAATGCTGACTGAAAGGAAAAGTTTAGTTTAGGGTTTAAAACCCTAATGCTGACTAAAGGGAAAGAGTTCAGTTTAGGGTTTAAAACCCTAATGCTGACTGAAAGGAAAAGTTCAGTTTAGGGTTTAAAACCCTAATGTTGACTGAAAGGAAAAAGTTCAGTTTAGGATTTAAAACCCTAATGCTGACTAAAGGGAAAGAGTTCAGTTTAGGGTTTAAAACCATAATGCTGACTGAAAGAAAAAGTTCAGTTTAGGGTTTTAAAACCCTAATGCTGACTAAAGGGAAAGAGTTCAGTTTAGGGTTTAAAACCCTAATGCTGACTGAAAGGAAAATTTCAGTTTAGGGTTTTAAAACCCTAATGCTGACTAAAGGGAAAGAGTTCAGTTTTAGGGTTTAAAACCCTAATGCTGACTGAAAGGAAAAAGTTCAGTTTAGGGTTTAAAACCCTAATGCTGACTAAAGGGAAAGAGTTCAGTTTAGGGTTTAAAACCCTATAGCTGACTGAAAGTAAAAGTTCAATTTAGGGTTTAAAACCCTAATTCTGACTAAAAGGAAAGACTTCAGTTTAGGGTTTAAAACCGTAATGCTGACTGAAAGGAAAAGTTCAGTTTAGGGTTTAAAACCCTAATGCTGGCTGAAAGGAAAAAGTTCAGTTTAGGGTTTAAAACCGTAATGCTGACTAAAGGGAAAGAGTTCAGTTTAGGGTTTAAAACCCTATAGCTGACTGAAAGTAAAAGTTCAATTTAGGGTTTAAAACCCTAATGCTGACTAAAAGGAAAGACTTCAGTTTAGGGTTTAAAACCCTAATGCTGACTGAAAGGAAAAGTTTAGTTTAGGGTTTAAAACCCTAATGCTGACTAAAGGGAAAGAGTTCAGTTTAGGGTTTAAAACCCTAATGCATACTGAAAGGAAAAGTTCAGTTTAGGGTTTAAAACCCTAATGTTGACTGAAAGGAAAAAGTTCAGTTTAGGATTTAAAACCCTAATGCTGACTAAAGGGAAAGAGTTCAGTTCAGGGTTTAAAACCATAATGCTGACTGAAAGAAAAAGTTCAGTTTAGGGTTTTAAAACCCTAATGCTGACTAAAGGGAAAGAGTTCAGTTTAGGGTTTAAAACCCTAATGCTGACTGAAAGGAAAATTTCAGTTTAGGGTTTTAAAACCCTAATGCTGACTAAAGGGAAAGAGTTCAGTTTAGGGTTTAAAACCCTAATGCTGACTGAAAGGAAAAAGTTCAGTTTAGGGTTTAAAACCCTAATGCTGACTAAAGGGAAAGAGTTCAGTTTAGGGTTTAAAACCCTATAGCTGACTGAAAGTAAAAGTTCAATTTAGGGTTTAAAACCCTAATTCTGACTAAAAGGAAAGACTTCAGTTTAGGGTTTAAAACCCTAATGCTGACTGAAAGGAAAAGTTCAGTTTAGGGTTTAAAACCCTAATGTTGACTAAAGGGAAAGAGTTCAGTTTAGGGTTTAAAACCCTAATGCTGACTGAAAGGAAAAGTTTAGTTTAGGGTTTAAAACCCTAATGCTGACTAAAGGGAAAGAGTTCAGTTTAGGGTTCAAAACCCTAATGCTGACTGAAAGGAAAAGTTCAGTTTAGGGTTTTAAAACCCTAATGCTGACTAAAGGGAAAGAGTTCAGTTTAGGGTTTAAAACCCTAATGCTGACTGAAAGGAAAAGTTCAGTTTAGGGTTTAAAACCCTAATGCTGACTAAAAGGAAAAAGTTCAGTTTAGGCTTTAAAACCCTAATGCTGACTAAAGGGAAAGAGTTTAGTTTAGGGTTTAAAACCCTAATGCTGACTGAAAGGAAAAGTTCAGTTTAGGGTTTAAAACCCTAATGCTGACTAAAGGGACAGAGTTCAGTTTAGGGTTTAAAACCCTAATGCTGACTGAAAGGAAAAGTTCAGTTTAGGGTTTTAAAACCCTAATGCTGACTAAAGTGAAAGAGTTCAGTTTAGGGTTTAAAGCCCTAATGCTGACTGAAAGGAAATGTTCAGTTTAGGGTTTTAAAACCCTAATGCTGACTAAAGGGAAAGAGTTCAGTTTAGGGTTTAAAACCCTAATGCTGACTAAAGGGAAAGAGTTCAGTTTAGGGTTTAAAACCCTATAGCTGACTGAAAGTAAAAGTTCAATTTAGGGTTTAAAACCCTAATGCTGACTAAAAGGAAAGACTTCAGTTTAGGGTTTAAAACCCTAATGCTGACTGAAAGGAAAAGTTTAGTTTAGGGTTTAAAACCCTAATGCTGACTAAAGGGACAGAGTTCAGTTTAGGGTTTAAAACCCTAATGCTGACTGAAAGGAAAAGTTCAGTTTAGGGTTTTAAAACCCTAATGCTGACTAAAGTGAAAGAGTTCAGTTTAGGGTTTAAAGCCCTAATGCTGACTGAAAGGAAAAAGTTCAGTTTAGGGTTTAAAACCCTAATGCTGACTGAAGGGAAAGAGTTCAGTTTAGGGTTTAAAACCCTAATGCTTACTGAAAGGAAAAGTTCAGTTTAGGGTTTAAAACCCTAATGCTGACTAAAGGGAAAGAGTTCAGTTTAGGGTTTAAAACCCTAATGCTGACTGAAAGGAAAAGTTCAGTTTAGGGTTTAAAACCCTAATGTTGACTGAAAGGAAAAAGTTCAGTTTAGGATTTAAAACCCTAATGCTGACTAAAGGGAAAGAGTTCAGTTTAGGGTTTAAAACCATAATGCTGACTGAAAGAAAAAGTTAAGTTTAGGGTTTTAAAACCCTAATGCTGACTAAAGGGAAAGAGTTCAGTTTAGGGTTTAAAACCCTAATGCTGACTGAAAGGAAAATTTCAATTTAGGGTTTTAAAACCCTAATGCTGACTAAAGGGAAAGAGTTCAGTTTAGGGTTTAAAACCCTAATGCTGACTTAAAGGAAAAAGTTCAGTTTAGGGTTTAAAACCCTAATGCTGACTAAAGGGAAAGAGTTCAGTTTAGGGTTTA
The DNA here is from genome assembly GCF_000715075.1 of Nicotiana tabacum. Lineage (NCBI taxonomy): Eukaryota > Viridiplantae > Streptophyta > Magnoliopsida > Solanales > Solanaceae > Nicotiana > Nicotiana tabacum. Next base: position 6,500,541 of record NC_134089.1, read on the forward strand.
AAACCCTATAGCTGACTGAAAGTAAAAGTTCAATTTAGGGTTTAAAACCCTAATGCTGACTAAAAGGAAAGACTTCAGTTTAGGGTTTAAAACCCTAATGCTGACTGAAAGGAAAAGTTTAGTTTAGGGTTTAAAACCCTAATGCTGACTAAAGGGAAAGAGTTCAGTTTAGGGTTTAAAACCCTAATGCTGACTGAAAGGAAAAGTTCAGTTTAGGGTTTAAAACCCTAATGTTGACTGAAAGGAAAAAGTTCAGTTTAGGATTTAAAACCCTAATGCTGACTAAAGGGAAAGAGTTCAGTTTAGGGTTTAAAACCATAATGCTGACTGAAAGAAAAAGTTCAGTTTAGGGTTTTAAAACCCTAATGCTGACTAAAGGGAAAGAGTTCAGTTTAGGGTTTAAAACCCTAATGCTGACTGAAAGGAAAATTTCAGTTTAGGGTTTTAAAACCCTAATGCTGACTAAAGGGAAAGAGTTCAGTTTTAGGGTTTAAAACCCTAATGCTGACTGAAAGGAAAAAGTTCAGTTTAGGGTTTAAAACCCTAATGCTGACTAAAGGGAAAGAGTTCAGTTTAGGGTTTAAAACCCTATAGCTGACTGAAAGTAAAAGTTCAATTTAGGGTTTAAAACCCTAATTCTGACTAAAAGGAAAGACTTCAGTTTAGGGTTTAAAACCGTAATGCTGACTGAAAGGAAAAGTTCAGTTTAGGGTTTAAAACCCTAATGCTGACTGAAAGGAAAAAGTTCAGTTTAGGGTTTAAAACCCTAATGCTGACTAAAGGGAAAGAGTTCAGTTTAGGGTTTAAAACCCTATATAGCTGACTGAAAGTAAAAGTTCAATTTAGGGTTTAAAACCCTAATGCTGACTAAAAGGAAAGACTTCAGTTTAGGGTTTAAAACCCTAATGCTGACTGAAAGGAAAAGTTTAGTTTAGGGTTTAAAACCCTAATGCTGACTAAAGGGAAAGAGTTCAGTTTAGGGTTTAAAACCCTAATGCATACTGAAAGGAAAAGTTCAGTTTAGGGTTTAAAACCCTAATGTTGACTGAAAGGAAAAAGTTCAGTTTAGGATTTAAAACCCTAATGCTGACTAAAGGGAAAGAGTTCAGTTCAGGGTTTAAAACCATAATGCTGACTGAAAGAAAAAGTTCAGTTTAGGGTTTTAAAACCCTAATGCTGACTAAAGGGAAAGAGTTCAGTTTAGGGTTTAAAACCCTAATGCTGACTGAAAGGAAAATTTCAGTTTAGGGTTTTAAAACCCTAATGCTGACTAAAGGGAAAGAGTTCAGTTTAGGGTTTAAAACCCTAATGCTGACTGAAAGGAAAAAGTTCAGTTTAGGGTTTAAAACCCTAATGCTGACTAAAGGGAAAGAGTTCAGTTTAGGGTTTAAAACCCTATAGCTGACTGAAAGTAAAAGTTCAATTTAGGGTTTAAAACCCTAATTCTGACTAAAAGGAAAGACTTCAGTTTAGGGTTTAAAACCCTAATGCTGACTGAAAGGAAAAGTTCAGTTTAGGGTTTAAAACCCTAATGTTGACTAAAGGGAAAGAGTTCAGTTTAGGGTTTAAAACCCTAATGCTGACTGAAAGGAAAAGTTTAGTTTAGGGTTTAAAACCCTAATGCTGACTAAAGGGAAAGAGTTCAGTTTAGGGTTCAAAACCCTAATGCTGACTGAAAGGAAAAGTTCAGTTTAGGGTTTTAAAACCCTAATGCTGACTAAAGGGAAAGAGTTCAGTTTAGGGTTTAAAACCCTAATGCTGACTGAAAGGAAAAGTTCAGTTTAGGGTTTAAAACCCTAATGCTGACTAAAAGGAAAAAGTTCAGTTTAGGCTTTAAAACCCTAATGCTGACTAAAGGGAAAGAGTTTAGTTTAGGGTTTAAAACCCTAATGCTGACTGAAAGGAAAAGTTCAGTTTAGGGTTTAAAACCCTAATGCTGACTAAAGGGACAGAGTTCAGTTTAGGGTTTAAAACCCTAATGCTGACTGAAAGGAAAAGTTCAGTTTAGGGTTTTAAAACCCTAATGCTGACTAAAGTGAAAGAGTTCAGTTTAGGGTTTAAAGCCCTAATGCTGACTGAAAGGAAATGTTCAGTTTAGGGTTTTAAAACCCTAATGCTGACTAAAGGGAAAGAGTTCAGTTTAGGGTTTAAAACCCTAATGCTGACTAAAGGGAAAGAGTTCAGTTTAGGGTTTAAAACCCTATAGCTGACTGAAAGTAAAAGTTCAATTTAGGGTTTAAAACCCTAATGCTGACTAAAAGGAAAGACTTCAGTTTAGGGTTTAAAACCCTAATGCTGACTGAAAGGAAAAGTTTAGTTTAGGGTTTAAAACCCTAATGCTGACTAAAGGGACAGAGTTCAGTTTAGGGTTTAAAACCCTAATGCTGACTGAAAGGAAAAGTTCAGTTTAGGGTTTTAAAACCCTAATGCTGACTAAAGTGAAAGAGTTCAGTTTAGGGTTTAAAGCCCTAATGCTGACTGAAAGGAAAAAGTTCAGTTTAGGGTTTAAAACCCTAATGCTGACTGAAGGGAAAGAGTTCAGTTTAGGGTTTAAAACCCTAATGCTTACTGAAAGGAAAAGTTCAGTTTAGGGTTTAAAACCCTAATGCTGACTAAAGGGAAAGAGTTCAGTTTAGGGTTTAAAACCCTAATGCTGACTGAAAGGAAAAGTTCAGTTTAGGGTTTAAAACCCTAATGTTGACTGAAAGGAAAAAGTTCAGTTTAGGATTTAAAACCCTAATGCTGACTAAAGGGAAAGAGTTCAGTTTAGGGTTTAAAACCATAATGCTGACTGAAAGAAAAAGTTAAGTTTAGGGTTTTAAAACCCTAATGCTGACTAAAGGGAAAGAGTTCAGTTTAGGGTTTAAAACCCTAATGCTGACTGAAAGGAAAATTTCAATTTAGGGTTTTAAAACCCTAATGCTGACTAAAGGGAAAGAGTTCAGTTTAGGGTTTAAAACCCTAATGCTGACTGAAAGGAAAAAGTTCAGTTTAGGGTTTAAAACCCTAATGCTGACTAAAGGGAAAGAGTTCAGTTTAGGGTTTAAAACCCTATAGCTGACTGAAAGTAAAAGTTCAATTTAGGGTTTAAAACCCTAATGCTGACTAAAAGGAAAGACTTCAGTTTAGGGTTTAAAACCCTAATGCTGACTGAAAGGAAAAGTTTAGTTTAGGGTTTAAAACCCTAATGCTGACTAAAGGGAAAGAGTTCAGTTTAGGGTTTAAAACCCTAATGCTGACTGAAAGGAAAAGTTCAGTTTAGGGTTTAAAACCCTAATGTTGACTGAAAGGAAAAAGTTCAGTTTAGGATTTAAAACCCTAATGCTGACTAAAGGGAAAGAGTTCAGTTTAGGGTTTAAAACCATAATGCTGACTGAAAGAAAAAGTTCAGTTTAGGGTTTAAAACCCTAATGCTGACTAAAGGGAAAGAGTTCAGTTTAGGGTTTAAAACCCTAATGCTGACTGAAAGGAAAATTTCAGTTTAGGGTTTTAAAACCCTAATGCTGACTAAAGGGAAAGAGTTCAGTTTTAGGGTTTAAAACCCTAATGCTGACTGAAAGGAAAAAGTTCAGTTTAGGGTTTAAAACCCTAATGCTGACTAAAGGGAAAGAGTTCAGTTTAGGGTTTAAAACCCTATAGCTGACTGAAAGTAAAAGTTCAATTTAGGGTTTAAAACCCTAATTCTGACTAAAAGGAAAGACTTCAGTTTAGGGTTTAAAACCGTAATGCTGACTGAAAGGAAAAGTTCAGTTTAGGGTTTAAAACCCTAATGCTGGCTGAAAGGAAAAAGTTCAGTTTAGGGTTTAAAACCCTAATGCTGACTAAAGGGAAAGAGTTCAGTTTAGGGTTTAAAACCCTATAGCTGACTGAAAGTAAAAGTTCAATTTAGGGTTTAAAACCCTAATGCTGACTAAAAGGAAAGACTTCAGTTTAGGGTTTAAAACCCTAATGCTGACTGAAAGGAAAAGTTTAGTTTAGGGTTTAAAACCCTAATGCTGACTAAAGGGAAAGAGTTCAGTTTAGGGTTTAAAACCCTAATGCATACTGAAAGGAAAAGTTCAGTTTAGGGTTTAAAACCCTAATGTTGACTGAAAGGAAAAAGTTCAGTTTAGGATTTAAAACCCTAATGCTGACTAAAGGGAAAGAGTTCAGTTCAGGGTTTAAAACCATAATGCTGACTGAAAGAAAAAGTTCAGTTTAGGGTTTTAAAACCCTAATGCTGACTAAAGGGAAAGAGTTCAGTTTAGGGTTTAAAACCCTAATGCTGACTGAAAGGAAAATTTCAGTTTAGGGTTTTAAAACCCTAATGCTGACTAAAGGGAAAGAGTTCAGTTTAGGGTTTAAAACCCTAATGCTGACTGAAAGGAAAAAGTTCAGTTTAGGGTTTAAAACCCTAATGCTGACTAAAGGGAAAGAGTTCAGTTTAGGGTTTAAAACCCTATAGCTGACTGAAAGTAAAAGTTCAATTTAGGGTTTAAAACCCTAATTCTGACTAAAAGGAAAGACTTCAGTTTAGGGTTTAAAACCCTAATGCTGACTGAAAGGAAAAGTTCAGTTTAGGGTTTAAAACCCTAATGTTGACTAAAGGGAAAGAGTTCAGTTTAGGGTTTAAAACCCTAATGCTGACTGAAAGGAAAAGTTTAGTTTAGGGTTTAAAACCCTAATGCTGACTAAAGGGAAAGAGTTCAGTTTAGGGTTCAAAACCCTAATGCTGACTGAAAGGAAAAGTTCAGTTTAGGGTTTTAAAACCCTAATGCTGACTAAAGGGAAAGAGTTCAGTTTAGGGTTTAAAACCCTAATGCTGACTGAAAGGAAAAGTTCAGTTTAGGGTTTAAAACCCTAATGCTGACTAAAAGGAAAAAGTTCAGTTTAGGCTTTAAAACCCTAATGCTGACTAAAGGGAAAGAGTTTAGTTTAGGGTTTAAAACCCTAATGCTGACTGAAAGGAAAAGTTCAGTTTAGGGTTTAAAACCCTAATGCTGACTAAAGGGACAGAGTTCAGTTTAGGGTTTAAAACCCTAATGCTGACTGAAAGGAAAAGTTCAGTTTAGGGTTTTAAAACCCTAATGCTGACTAAAGTGAAAGAGTTCAGTTTAGGGTTTAAAGCCCTAATGCTGACTGAAAGGAAAAGTTCAGTTTAGGGTTTTAAAACCCTAATGCTGACTAAAGGGAAAGAGTTCAGTTTAGGGTTTAAAACCTTAATGCTGACTAAAGGGAAAGAGTTCAGTTTAGGGTTTAAAACCCTATAGCTGACTGAAAGTAAAAGTTCAATTTAGGGTTTAAAACCCTAATGCTGACTAAAAGGAAAGACTTCAGTTTAGGGTTTAAAACCCTAATGCTGACTGAAAGGAAAAGTTTAGTTTAGGGTTTAAAACCCTAATGCTGACTAAAGGGACAGAGTTCAGTTTAGGGTTTAAAACCCTAATGCTGACTGAAAGGAAAAGTTCAGTTTAGGGTTTTAAAACCCTAATGCTGACTAAAGTGAAAGAGTTCAGTTTAGGGTTTAAAGCCCTAATGCTGACTGAAAGGAAAAGTTCAGTTTAGGGTTTTAAAACCCTAATGCTGACTAAAGGGAAAGAGTTCAGTTTAGGGTTTAAAACCCTAATGCTGACTAAAGGGAAAGAGTTCAGTTTAGGGTTTAAAACCCTATAGCTGACTGAAAGTAAAAGTTCAATTTAGGGTTTAAAACCCTAATGCTGACTAAAAGGAAAGACTTCAGTTTAGGGTTTAAAACCCTAATGCTGACTGAAAGGAAAAGTTTAGTTTAGGGTTTAAAACCCTAATGCTGACTAAAAGGAAAGAGTTCAGTTTAGGGTTCAAAACCCTAATGCTGACTGAAAGGAAAAGTTCAGTTTAGGGTTTTAAAACCCTAATGCTGACTAAAGGGAAAGAGTTCAGTTTAGGGTTTAAAACCCTAATGCTGACTGAAAGGAAAAGTTCAGTTTAGGGTTTAAAACCCTAATGCTGACTAAAACGAAAAAGTTCAGTTTAGGGTTTAAAACCCTAATGCTGACTAAAGGGAAAGAGTTCAGTTTAGGGTTTAAAACCCTAATGCTGACTGAAAGGAAAAGTTCAGTTTAGGGTTTAAAACCCTAATGCTGACTAAAGGGACAGAGTTCAGTTTAGGGTTTAAAACCCTAATGCTGACTGAAAGGAAAAGTTCAGTTTAGGGTTTTAAAACCCTAATGCTGACTAAAGTGAAAGAGTTCAGTTTAGGGTTTAAAGCCCTAATGCTGACTGAAAGGAAAAGTTCAGTTTAGGGTTTTAAAACCCTAAAGCTGACTAAAGGGAAAGAGTTCAGTTTAGGGTTTAAAACCCTAATGCTGACTGAAAGGAAAAGTTCAGTTTAGGGTTTAAAACCCTAATGCTGACTAAAAGGAAAAAGTTCAGTTTAGGGTTTAAAACCCTAATGCTGACTAAAGGGAAAGAGTTCAGTTTAGGGTTTAAAACCCTAATGCTGACTGAAAGGAAAAGTTCAGTTTAGGGTTTTAAAACCCTAATGCTGACTAAAGGGAAAGAGTTCAGTTTAGGGTTTAAAACCCTAATGCTGACTGAAAGGAAAAGTTCAGTTTAGGGTTTAAAACCCTAATGCTGACTAAAAGGAAAAAGTTCAGTTTAGGGTTTAAAACCCTAATGCTGACTAAAGGGAAAGAGTTCAGTTTAGGGTTTAAAACCCTAATGCTGACTGAAAGGAAAAGTTCAGTTTAGGGTTTAAAACCCTAATGCTGACTAAAGGGACAGAGTTCAGTTTAGGGTTTAAAACCCTAATGCTGACTGAAAGGAAAAGTTCAGTTTAGGGTTTTAAAACCCTAATGCTGACTAAAGTGAAAGAGTTCAGTTTAGGGTTTAAAGCCCTAATGCTGACTGAAAGGAAAAGTTCAGTTTAGGGTTTTAAAACCCTAATGCTGACTAAAGGGAAAGAGTTCAGTTTAGGGTTTAAAACCCTAATGCTGACTAAAGGGAAAGAGTTCAGTTTAGGGTTTAAAACCCTATAGCTGACTGAAAGTAAAAGTTCAATTTAGGGTTTAAAACCCTAATGCTGACTAAAAGGAAAGACTTCAGTTTAGGGTTTAAAACCCTAATGCTGACTGAAAGGAAAAGTTTAGTTTAGGGTTTAAAACCCTAATGCTGACTAAAGGGACAGAGTTCAGTTTAGGGTTTAAAACCCTAATGCTGACTGAAAGGAAAAGTTCAGTTTAGGGTTTTAAAACCCTAATGCTGACTGAAGTGAAAGAGTTCAGTTTAGGGTTTAAAGCCCTAATGCTGACTGAAAGGAAAAGTTCAGTTTAGGGTTTTAAAACCCTAATGCTGACTGAAGGGAAAGAGTTCAGTTTAGGGTTTAAAACCCTAATGCTGACTGAAAGGAAAGAGTTCAGTTTAGGGTTTAAAACCCTAATGCTGACTGAAAGGAAAAGTTCAGTTTAGGGTTTAAAACCCTAATGCTGACTAAAGGGAAAGAGTTCAGTTTAGGGTTTAAAACCCTAATGCTGACTGAAAGGAAAAGTTCAGTTTAGGGTTTAAAACCCTAATGCTGACTAAAGGGAAAGAGTTCAGTTTAGGGTTTAAAACCCTAATGCTGACTGAAAGGAAAAGTTCAGTTTAGGGTTTAAAACCCTAATGCTGACTAAAGGGAAAGAGTTCAGTTTAGGGTTTAAAACCCTAATGCTGACTGAAAGGAAAGAGTTCAGTTTAGGGTTTAAAACCCTAATGCTGACTGAAAGGAAAAGTTCAGTTTAGGGTTTTAAAACCCTAATGCTGACTAAAGGGAAAGAGTTCAGTTTAGGGTTTAAAACCCTAATGCTGACTGAAAGGAAAAGTTCAGTTTAGGGTTTAAAACCCTAATGCTGACTAAAAGGAAAAAGTTCAGTTTAGGGTTTAAAACCCTAATGCTGACTAAAGGGAAAGAGTTCAGTTTAGGGTTTAAAACCCTAATGCTGACTGAAAGGAAAAGTTCAGTTTAGGGTTTAAAACCCTAATGCTGACTGAAGGGAAAGAGTTCAGTTTAGGGTTTAAAACCCTAATGCTTACTGAAAGGAAAAGTTCAGTTTAGGGTTTAAAACCCTAATGCTGACTAAAGGGAAAGAGTTCAGTTTAGGGTTTAAAACCCTAATGCTGACTGAAAGGAAAAGTTCAGTTTAGGGTTTAAAACCCTAATGTTGACTGAAAGGAAAAAGTTCAGTTTAGGATTTAAAACCCTAATGCTGACTAAAGGGAAAGAGTTCAGTTTAGGGTTTAAAACCATAATGCTGACTGAAAGAAAAAGTTAAGTTTAGGGTTTTAAAACCATAATGCTGACTAAAGGGAAAGAGTTCAGTTTAGGGTTTAAAACCCTAATGCTGACTGAAAGGAAAAAGTTTAGTTTAGGGTTTTAAAACCCTAATGCTGACTAAAGGGAAAGAGTTCAGTTTAGGGTTTAAAACCCTAATGCTGACTGAAAGGAAAAAGTTCAGTTTAGGGTTTAAAACCCTAATGCTGACTAAAGGGAAAGAGTTCAGTTTAGGGTTTAAAACCCTATAGCTGACTGAAAGTAAAAGTTCAATTTAGGGTTTAAAACCCTAATGCTGACTAAAAGGAAAGACTTCAGTTTAGGGTTTAAAACCCTAATGCTGACTGAAAGGAAAAGTTTAGTTTAGGGTTTAAAACCCTAATGCTGACTAAAGGGAAAGAGTTCAGTTTAGGGTTCAAAACCCTAATGCTGACTGAAAGGAAAAGTTCAGTTTAGGGCTTTAAAACCCTAATGCTGACTAAAGGGAAAGAGTTCAGTTTAGGGTTTAAAACCCTAATGCTGACTGAAAGGAAAAGTTCAGTTTAGGGTTTAAAACCCTAATGCTGACTAAAAGGAAAAAGTTCAGTTTAGGGTTTAAAACCCTAATGCTGACTAAAGGGAAAGAGTTCAGTTTAGGGTTTAAAACCCTAATGCTGACTGAAAGGAAAAGTTCAGTTTAGGGTTTAAAACCCTAATGCTGACTAAAGGGACAGAGTTCAGTTTAGGGTTTAAAACCCTAATGCTGACTGAAAGGAAAAGTTCAGTTTAGGGTTTTAAAACCCTAATGCTGACTAAAGGGAAAGAGTTCAGTTTAGGGTTTAAAACCCTAATGCTGACTGAAAGGAAAAGTTCAGTTTAGGGTTTTAAAACCCTAATGCTGACTAAAGGGAAAGAGTTCAGTTTAGGGTTTAAAACCCTAATGCTGACTGAAAGGAAAAAGTTCAGTTTAGGGTTTAAAACCCTAATGCTGACTAAAGGGAAAGAGTTCAGTTTAGGGTTTAAAACCCTATAGCTGACTGAAAGTAAAAGTTCAATTTAGGGTTTAAAACCCTAATGCTGACTAAAAGGAAAGACTTCAGTTTAGGGTTTAAAACCCTAATGCTGACTGAAAGGAAAAGTTTAGTTTAGGGTTTAAAACCCTAATGCTGACTAAAGGGAAAGAGTTCAGTTTAGGGTTCAAAACCCTAATGCTGACTGAAAGGAAAAGTTCAGTTTAGGGCTTTAAAACCCTAATGCTGACTAAAGGGAAAGAGTTCAGTTTAGGGTTTAAAACCCTAATGCTGACTGAAAGGAAAAGTTCAGTTTAGGGTTTAAAACCCTAATGCTGACTAAAAGGAAAAAGTTCAGTTTAGGGTTTAAAACCCTAATGCTGACTAAAGGGAAAGAGTTCAGTTTAGGGTTTAAAACCCTAATGCTGACTGAAAGGAAAAGTTCAGTTTAGGGTTTAAAACCCTAATGCTGACTAAAGGGACAGAGTTCAGTTTAGGGTTTAAAACCCTAATGCTGACTGAAAGGAAAAGTTCAGTTTAGGGTTTTAAAACCCTAATGCTGACTAAAGTGAAAGAGTTCAGTTTAGGGTTTAAAGCCCTAATGCTGACTGAAAGGAAAAGTTCAGTTTAGGGTTTAAAACCCTAATGCTGACTGAAAGGAAAAGTTCAGTTTAGGGTTTAAAACCCTAATGCTGACTTAAGGGAAAGAGTTCAGTTTAGGGTTTAAAACCCTAATGCTGACTAAAGGGAAAGAGTTCAGTTTAGGGTTTAAAACCCTAATGCTGACTGAAAGGAAAAGTTTAGTTTAGGGTTTAAAACCCTAATGCTGACTGAAAAGAAAAAGTTCAGTTTAGGGTTTTAAAACCCTAATGCTGACTAAAGGGAAAGAGTTCAGTTTATGGTTTAAACCCCTAATGCTGACTGAAAGGAAAAAGTTCAGTTTAGGGTTTAAAACCCTAATGCTGACTAAAGGGAAAAAGTTCAGTTTAGGGTTTAAAACCCTAATGCTGACTGAAAGGAAAAGTTCAGTTTAGGGTTTAAAACCCTAATGCTGACTGAAGGGAAAAAGTTCAGTTTAGGGTTTAAAACCCTAATGCTGACTAAAGGGAAAGAGTTCAGTTTAGTGTTTAAAACCCTAATGCTGACTGAAAGGAAAAGGTTCAGTTTAGGGTTTAAAACCCTAATGCTGTCTAAAGGGAAAGAGTTCAGTTTAGGGTTTAAAACCATAATGCTGACTGAAAGGAAAAGTTTAGGGTTTAAAACCATGCAAGGGAAGTGTTCAATTTAGGGTTTAAAACCCTAATGCTGACTGAAAGGAAAAAGTTCAGTTTAGGGTTTAAAACCCTAATGCTGACTGAAGGGAAAGAGTTCAGTTTAGGGTTTAAAACCCTAATGCTTACTGAAAGGAAAAGTTCAGTTTAGGGTTTAAAACCCTAATGCTGACTAAAGGGAAAGAGTTCAGTTTAGGGTTTAAAACCCTAATGCTGACTGAAAGGAAAAGTTCAGTTTAGGGTTTAAAACCCTAATGTTGACTGAAAGGAAAAAGTTCAGTTTAGGATTTAAAACCCTAATGCTGACTAAAGGGAAAGAGTTCAGTTTAGGGTTTAAAACCATAATGCTGACTGAAAGAAAAAGTTCAGTTTAGGGTTTTAAAACCCTAATGCTGACTAAAGGGAAAGAGTTCAGTTTAGGGTTTAAAACCCTAATGCTGACTGAAAGGAAAATTTCAGTTTAGGGTTTTAAAACCCTAATGCTGACTAAAGGGAAAGAGTTCAGTTTAGGGTTTAAAACCCTAATGCTGACTGAAAGGAAAAAGTTCAGTTTAGGGTTTAAAACCCTAATGCTGACTAAAGGGAAAGAGTTCAGTTTAGGGTTTAAAACCATATAGCTGACTGAAAGTAAAAGTTCAATTTAGGGTTTAAAACCCTAATGCTGACTAAAAGGAAAGACTTCAGCTTAGGGTTTAAAACCCTAATGCTGACTGAAAGGAAAAGTTTAGTTTAGGGTTTAAAACCCTAATGCTGACTAAAGGGAAAGAGTTCAGTTTAGGGTTCAAAACCCTAATGCTGACTGAAAGGAAAAGTTCAGTTTAGGGTTTTAAAACCCTAATGCTGACTAAAGGGAAAGAGTTCAGTTTAGGGTTTAAAACCCTAATGCTGACTGAAAGGAAAAGTTCAGTTTAGGGTTTAAAACCCTAATGCTGACTAAAAGGAAAAAGTTCAGTTTAGGGTTTAAAACCCTAATGCTGACTAAAGGGAAAGAGTTCAGTTTAGGGTTTAAAACCCTAATGCTTACTGAAAGGAAAAGTTTAGTTTAGGGTTTAAAACCCTAATGCTGACTAAAGGGAAAGAGTTCAGTTTAGGGTTTAAAACCCTAATGCTGACTGAAAGGAAAAGTTCAGTTTAGGGTTTAAAACCCTAATGTTGACTGAAAGGAAAAAGTTCAGTTTAGGATTTAAAACCCTAATGCTGACTAAAGGGAAAGAGTTCAGTTTAGGGTTTAAAACCATAATGCTGACTGAAAGAAAAAGTTAAGTTTAGGGTTTTAAAACCCTAATGCTGACTAAAGGGAAAGAGTTCAGTTTAGGGTTTAAAACCCTAATGCTGACTGAAAGGAAAAAGTTTAGTTTAGGGTTTTAAAACCCTAATGCTGACTAAAGGGAAAGAGTTCAGTTTAGGGTTTAAAACCCTAATGCTGACTGAAAGGAAAAAGTTCAGTTTAGGGTTTAAAACCCTAATGCTAACTAAAGGGAAAGAGTTCAGTTTAGGGTTTAAAACCCTATAGCTGACTGAAAGTAAAAGTTCAATTTAGGGTTTAAAACCCTAATGCTGACTAAAAGGAAAGACTTCAGTTTAGGGTTTAAAACCCTAATGCTGACTGAAAGGAAAAGTTTAGTTTAGGGTTTAAAACCCTAATGCTGACTAAAGGGAAAGAGTTCAGTTTAGGGTTCAAAACCCTAATGCTGACTGAAAGGAAAAGTTCAGTTTAGGGTTTTAAAACCCTAATGCTGACTAAAGGGAAAGAGTTCAGTTTAGGGTTTAAAACCCTAATGCTGACTGAAAGGAAAAGTTCAGTTTAGGGTTTAAAACCCTAATGCTGACTAAAAGGAAAAAGTTCAGTTTAGGGTTTAAAACCCTAATGCTGACTAAAGGGAAAGAGTTCAGTTTAGGGTTTAAAACCCTAATGCTGACTGAAAGGAAAAGTTCAGTTTAGGGTTTAAAACCCTAATGCTGACTAAAGGGACAGAGTTCAGTTTAGGGTTTAAAACCCTAATGCTGACTGAAAGGAAAAGTTCAGTTTAGGGTTTTAAAACCCTAATGCTGACTAAAGTGAAAGAGTTCAGTTTAGGGTTTAAAGCCCTAATGCTGACTGAAAGGAAAAGTTCAGTTTAGGGTTTAAAACCCTAATGCTGACTGAAAGGAAAAGTTCAGTTTAGGGTTTAAAACCCTAATGCTGACTTAAGGGAAAGAGTTCAGTTTAGGGTTTAAAACCCTAATGCTGACTAAAGGGAAAGAGTTCAGTTTAGGGTTTAAAACCCTAATGCTGACTGAAAGGAAAAGTTTAGTTTAGGGTTTAAAACCCTAATGCTGACTGAAAGGAAAAAGTTCAGTTTAGGGTTTTAAAACCCTAATGCTGACTAAAGGGAAAGAGTTCAGTTTATGGTTTAAACCCCTAATGCTGACTGAAAGGAAAAGTTCAGTTTAGGGTTTAAAACCCTAATGCTGACTGAAGGGAAAAAGTTCAGTTTAGGGTTTAAAACCCTAATGCTGACTAAAGGGAAAGAGTTCAGTTTAGTGTTTAAAACCCTAATGCTGACTGAAAGGAAAAGGTTCAGTTTAGGGTTTAAAACCCTAATGCTGTCTAAAGGGAAAGAGTTCAGTTTAGGGTTTAAAACCATAATGCTGACTGAAAGGAAAAGTTTAGGGTTTAAAACCATGCAAGGGAAGTGTTCAATTTAGGGTTTAAAACCCTAATGCTGACTGAAAGGAAAAAGTTCAGTTTAGGGTTTAAAACCCTAATGCTGACTGAAGGGAAAGAGTTCAGTTTAGGGTTTAAAACCCTAATGCTTACTGAAAGGAAAAGTTCAGTTTAGGGTTTAAAACCCTAATGCTGACTAAAGGGAAAGAGTTCAGTTTAGGGTTTAAAACCCTAATGCTGACTGAAAGGAAAAGTTCAGTTTAGGGTTTAAAACCCTAATGTTGACTGAAAGGAAAAAGTTCAGTTTAGGGTTTAAAACCCTAATGCTGACTAAAGGGAAAGAGTTCAGTTTAGGGTTTAAAACCATAATGCTGACTGAAAGAAAAAGTTCAGTTTAGGGTTTTAAAACCCTAATGCTGACTAAAGGGAAAGAGTTCAGTTTAGGGTTTAAAACCCTATAGCTGACTGAAAGTAAAAGTTCAATTTAGGGTTTAAAACCCTAATGCTGACTAAAAGGAAAGACTTCAGTTTAGGGTTTAAAACCCTAATGCTGACTGAAAGGAAAAGTTTAGTTTAGGGTTTAAAACCCTAATGCTGACTAAAGGGAAAGAGTTCAGTTTAGGGTTTAAAACCCTAATGCTGACTGAAAGGAAAAGTTCAGTTTAGGGTTTTAAAACCCTAATGCTGACTAAAGGGAAAGAGTTCAGTTTAGGGTTTAAAACCCTAATGCTGACTGAAAGGAAAAGTTCAGTTTAGGGTTTAAAACCCTAATGCTGACTAAAAGGAAAAAGTTCAGTTTAGGGTTTAAAACCCTAATGCTGACTAAAGGGAAAGAGTTCAGTTTAGGGTTTAAAACCCTAATGCTGACTGAAAGGAAAAGTTCAGTTTAGGGTTTAAAACCCTAATGCTGACTAAAGGGACAGAGTTCAGTTTAGGGTTTAAAACCCTAATGCTGACTGAAAGGAAAAGTTCAGTTTAGGGTTTTAAAACCCTAATGCTGACTAAAGTGAAAGAGTTCAGTTTAGGGTTTAAAGCCCTAATGCTGACTGAAAGGAAAAGTTCAGTTTAGGGTTTTAAAACCCTAATGCTGACTAAAGGGAAAGTGTTCAGTTTAGGGTTTAAAACCCTAATGCTGACTGAAAGGAAAAGTTCAGTTTAGGGTTTAAAACCCTAATGCTGACTAAATGGAAAAAGTTCAGTTTAGGGTTTAAAACCCTAATGCTGACTGAAAGGAAAAGTTCAGTTTAGGGTTTAAAACCCTAATGCTGACTTAAGGGAAAGAGTTCAGTTTAGGGTTTAAAACCCTAATGCTGACTAAAGGGAAAGAGTTCAGTTTAGGGTTTAAAACCCTAATGCTGACTGAAAGGAAAAGTTTAGTTTAGGGTTTAAAACCCTAATGCTGACTGAAAGGAAAAAGTTCAGTTTAGGGTTTTAAAACCCTAATGCTGACTAAAGGGAAAGAGTTCAGTTTATGGTTTAAACCCCTAATGCTGACTGAAAGGAAAAAGTTCAGTTTAGGGTTTAAAACCCTAATGCTGACTAAAGGGAAAAAGTTCAGTTTAGGGTTTAAAACCCTAATGCTGACTGAAAGGAAAAGTTCAGTTTAGGGTTTAAAACCCTAATGCTGACTGAAGGGAAAAAGTTCAGTTTAGGGTTTAAAACCCTAATGCTGACTAAAGGGAAAGAGTTCAGTTTAGGGTTTAAAACCATAATGCTGACTGAAAGGAAAAGTTTAGGGTTTAAAACCATGCAAGGGAAGTGTTCAATTTAGGGTTTAAAACCCTAATGCTGACTGAAAGGAAAAAGTTCAGTTTAGGGTTTAAAACCCTAATGCTGACTGAAGGGAAAGAGTTCAGTTTAGGGTTTAAAACCCTAATGCTTACTGAAAGGAAAAGTTCAGTTTAGGGTTTAAAACCCTAATGCTGACTAAAGGGAAAGAGTTCAGTTTAGGGTTTAAAACCCTAATGCTGACTGAAAGGAAAAGTTCAGTTTAGGGTTTAAAACCCTAATGTTGACTGAAAGGAAAAAGTTCAGTTTAGGATTTAAAACCCTAATGCTGACTAAAGGGAAAGAGTTCAGTTTAGGGTTTAAAACCATAATGCTGACTGAAAGAAAAAGTTCAGTTTAGGGTTTTAAAACCCTAATGCTGACTAAAGGGAAAGAGTTCAGTTTAGGGTTTAAAACCCTAATGCTGACTGAAAGGAAAATTTCAGTTTAGGGTTTTAAAACCCTAATGCTGACTAAAGGGAAAGAGTTCAGTTTAGGGTTTAAAACCCTAATGCTGACTGAAAGGAAAAAGTTCAGTTTAGGGTTTAAAACCCTAATGCTGACTAAAGGGAAAGAGTTCAGTTTAGGGTTTAAAACCCTATAGCTGACTGAAAGTAAAAGTTCAATTTAGGGTTTAAAACCCTAATGCTGACTAAAAGGAAAGACTTCAGTTTAGGGTTTAAAACCCTAATGCTGACTGAAAGGAAAAGTTTAGTTTAGGGTTTAAAACCCTAATGCTGACTAAAGGGAAAGAGTTCAGTTTAGGGTTCAAAACCCTAATGCTGACTGAAAGGAAAAGTTCAGTTTAGGGTTTTAAAACCCTAATGCTGACTAAAGGGAAAGAGTTCAGTTTAGGGTTTAAAACCCTAATGCTGACTGAAAGGAAAAGTTCAGTTTAGGGTTTAAAACCCTAATGCTGACTAAAAGGAAAAAGTTCAGTTTAGGGTTTAAAACCCTAATGCTGACTAAAGGGAAAGAGTTCAGTTTAGGGTTTAAAACCCTAATGCTGACTGAAAGGAAAAGTTCAGTTTAGGGTTTAAAACCCTAATGCTGACTAAAGGGACAGAGTTCAGTTTAGGGTTTAAAACCCTAATGCTGACTGAAAGGAAAAGTTCAGTTTAGGGTTTTAAAACCCTAATGCTGACTAAAGTGAAAGAGTTCAGTTTAGGGTTTAAAACCCTAATGCTGACTGAAAGGAAAAGTTCAGTTTAGGGTTTTAAAACCCTAATGCTGACTAAAGGGAAAGTGTTCAGTTTAGGGTTTAAAACCCTAATGCTGACTGAAAGGAAAAGTTCAGTTTAGGGTTTAAAACCCTAATGCTGACTAAATGGAAAAAGTTCAGTTTAGGGTTTAAAACCCTAATGCTGACTGAAAGGAAAAGTTCAGTTTAGGGTTTAAAACCCTAATGCTGACTAAAGGGAAAGAGTTCAGTTTAGGGTTTAAAACCCTAATGCTGACTAAAGGGAAAGAGTTCAGTTTAGGGTTTAAAACCCTAATGCTGACTGAAAGGAAAAGTTTAGTTTAGGGTTTAAAACCCTAATGCTGACTGAAAGGAAAAAGTTCAGTTTAGGGTTTTAAAACCCTAATGCTGACTAAAGGGAAAGAGTTCAGT